>NW_012116855.1:2285218-2302508 GCF_000951035.1 Colobus angolensis palliatus | reverse complement strand
GGGAAAATTGGCTAGCCATAAGTAGAAAGCTGAAACTGGATCCTTTCCTTACTCCTTATATGAAAATTAATTCAAGATGGATTAGAGATGTAAATGTTAGACCTAAAACCATAAAAACCTTAGAAGAAAACCTAGGTAATACCATCCAGGACATAGGCATGGGCAAGGACTTCATGTCTAAAACACCAAAAGCAATGGCAATAGAATATGTTTTAAAGAATGATGTTAGTTTGCGTTTCACAGCCTTACTAGGTCATGTGAGGAGAAAATTCCAGTTTTATATTATCTTCTATTTCTGAATTTATTTCTAATTTATGGAAACAGTCTTAGAATAATTAAAAGTCCATGATAAATTTTCAAAGTTTGTGACTTTCACTTGCACAGAATTAAAACTTATTTGTTGTTTTGCTAGTGTTACTGTTAAGTGCCTTCCATGCTGCAGTAAGAAAACAAAAAGTGAAATTCAAGAGCTAGTCCAGGAATATAAATGGGAAATTTTTTTTTTTTTATTAACTTGACAAATCTACATAAGCCATATTTAACTTCTTCAAAAGGAGAAGTATTTGAAACATGTATGTGAATCATGGGATGATATGGAAAATTTGACCAATCCAATGAGTCATTCCATGAGTTGATACTTGTCCTAAGTATTCAGTTGTACCTGCTTAGTCTTTAAAATTATAGAGTTGTTTGAAAGGTCTAATCCATATAGATCTTAATGGAATCATTTACTTTGCAAAGTGGGCATGCCTTTTATGTGTAGAATGTACAATGAAACTGAATTTTTTGTTTATTGTAATCCATGTTTTATTTTTGGTGGTGAAATTCCTTTAGTAAATGCTTTATGGATAGTTATGGAATAGTACATTTTGACATCTTCCATTTATTTAAGCCACTCCTACATTCTAAAATGTACAATATTTAGCAAGCAAAGTTGGGTAGATTTGAGGGGGTCCATACAATTTTTGTGTTACAATGATTTTAAAGAAGAGGCTTCACAGCTTTCTTCACTGACTCATAAACTTCGAGACTGTGGTAATTTCATCCATAAAAAAGTAAAATAACTCAATGCCCCAATATATCAAATTCCTAAAATGGAATTGTATTCAATAACAGTGTTTGTTTATTAACAGTAAATTGCACACATCACTGCTGCTCATTTTCAATATATTTTTCTCTAATATAATTGAATAGGACCCTCAGTCAGAGGACAAAATTGTGTATTATTTTCATTTGAGGAAAAAGCAGAGACAAGAAAAAGAATTATTTGAGAAAAAGTAATTTAAATATTTATTTTTTTTCACATTTGAGTTCATTACATATTCAGTATATATCATAATAAAAACAAAATAAAACATATATTTTTCTTCCTTAAAGAAAGCTACGTAATTTTGGGGGAAGCCGTCTTGGTTTGAAAATGAAAAGGAGAGCAAAAATTAAAAAAAAATATATATTGTGAAAAAAGGAGGAGTTAGAAACTAGAAAAGGGAGTGTTTAAAATACCTTAGTGCTAAAAAATATTAAAATATATATATATATATAATTTCCATTACATTAGCTTACAGGTAAGAAATGAGAAAACTTCATTTTAAATTATATTACAAAAGTGCTCCTTCTTAAAACATGAAGGTGGAAGCTGAATGTTTACATGCATTATGTTCTTAACGTTTATTTAATTCTGAATAACTCTGAGAGGAGGAGGTTAAAGTCACCTCTCTGAGATTGTTCTCCAATTCATTGATTTCCTAAGTGCAATTGTACAGCTTAATTTCACTTACATTGAGATCTTTGGGAAAAGGGAAGAGACTTTTCAACCCATTAATTACATTTAATAAGATACTTTGGACATGAACGATCTTTCATAGTCCATAATAATTAAAGGTTGCCAGTAAATGTATTTGCGCTCCAAAAAATAAATAAATAAATAAATAAAGAGGTAAATTTGCTTCAAGCTCTGCTTACAACTCCAATGAATTTGAATATTTAGAAAATGATCTAAATTTTACAGTCATTATGTTAAAAGTAGGCCAGGAACTTATTTTATAATTGTAAAGAGTAGACTATCACAATTTATTATTTGGCATATAAGTGTTTTTCCTTGGTCTGAAAATTCCTTTTGCATGTGACTTTTTGTTTGCTTTTAAATGTCATTCAAAACAGATATTTCTGAATTAAGAATAAAAACTATTTTAAATCTAATTCAGAACACTTACATTTTATGTCTAAAATTAAAAAGCCATAATTTGGTCATTATTTCACAAAATTTTAATTTCATCAAACACACAGAAGAAAAAGGAAATTTATTACCCGTCAACACACGAGATTATTTTGTGATGCAACAATACAGCAGTGCATGGGGAAAAGATGTAAAATAACGCTATTTCAACAATGCTAGAACGGAATTACAAATGTTTGCAGGCTCCGTTTTAGTAATTTAAAAAAGAAAAAAATAAGTTATATTTAATACCTATCCCTGTATCATGTATAATTAAAGAAAGAATTGGAGCATAATTTCAACAAAATCAATGACCAAGATTTTTGTTTAAAAGGCAGGCTTACCTTTTTTGGAGACTCAAAACATGTCTGTTATATTGGAGGGTGCCAGTAGGTGGCAGTATGACTTATAGAGACATTTAGAGGAAGCAAACTGTGAAAGAGACCATCTCTGAAATGAATGCAATTTACTTGGTCAGAGAACCAAGACAAAACTGATTTTTGTTTTGTTTTGTTTTGTTGAAGATCTTCCCAGGAAAATCTACCTATGTTACATTCTAGAATTGTTTTTCACTTGAATGGAACAGGAAAAAATTTGGGAGTAAAGAAGAAAAATTCTGTGAAGTATATACATCTGCCAAACCAGTTATTTTAATGAATACTGCTAAGTAAATCAAATACATTGTGTTTACTTTTTAAAATATTTGAATCAATAAATTAAAGTATGCTTTAAACAGATTCAACCAAAGGCTAACATTGATACTAAATCCTCACCTACATAAAAATAATCCATCAAATTACTATATCAGGAACAGAGCACAGAAACCCAGATAGAAAGTAAAAGTGATCAAAGTACATATAGCTAAAATACATGTCACAAGTTCAAACAAACAGATAAGAAAAAAATGATTTTAAAAAATTATGTACTGACTCATTTACTGCCCCATTCCCCAACACATGTACACAAAGACAAACTGGGGACCTTCTGTATTAATCGGGATTCTCTAGAGAAACAGAACTAATAGAATAAGTATATATATAAAGGGGAGTTTATTAAGGAGTATTAACTCACATGATCACAAGGTCCCACAATAAATCGTCTGCAAGCTGAGAAGCAAAGAAGCCAGTCTGAGCCCCAAAACTGAAGAACCTGGAGTCTGACGTTCGAGGGCAGGAAGCATCCAGCACAGGAGAAAGATGTAGGCTGGGAGGCTAAGCCAGTCTAGTCTTTTCACATTTTTCTGCCTGCTTTATTCTGGCTGCACTGACAGCTGATTAGATGGTGCTCATCCAGATTAACGGTTGGTCTGCCTTTCCCAGTCCAAATGTTAATCTCCTTTGGCCACACCCTCACAGACACACCCAGGAAAAACACTGTGCATCCTTCAATCCAATCAAGTTGACACTTATTATTAACCATCACACCGTTGCTAATAAATTTTGTTTTCTTAACTCTCAGTGAGTAGAAAGAAACCAAATAGGTGAAGAAATTATTGAAGAAACATCCACTATTAACCATGTGGTGATGACTAACAGCTAGGGAAGAAATTGAAGGACTTTTTTAAACTACACACATCAGGCAGATCAGGAGGTCAGGAGATTGAGATCATCCTGGCTAACATGGTGAAACCCTGTTTCTATTAAAAATACAAAAAGTTAGCCAGGCATGGTGGCGGATGCCTGTAGTTGCAGCTACTTGGGAGGCTGAGGCAGGAGAATGGCCTGAACCCAGGAGGCGGAGCTTGCAGTGAGCCGAGATTGTGCTACTGCACTCCAGCCTGGGTGACAGAGGGAGACTCTGTCTCAAAAAAAAAACAAAAAAACAAAAAAAACTACACAGATGCATACCACACATACATATATGTACATACAGCTACATACACAAATTTAAAATATTCAATTTAGTCTGGGGTAAATTAGTATAGTATAAAATAATACTATATGCCTCAATGGTTCCTTTTGATATCACTATATTAAAACACAGCAAAACAAATGTCTATAATAATGATGGTGAATACAATTATATGCAATGTATAATTTTAGAAAAAAAATCTGCCATGAATTTGATAAATGGTTTCAATTTAAAATGACTCAAATAGAACTTTGACATATAATAAGTAAAAAACTAATATTTAATATGTGTCAAGCAGAATGCTGAGTGCCTTATAAAACAATGTGATTGCCAAAAGCAGCCTATTTGGCACTTATTTTTAATCTCCATTCTATGAATAAGGAGTAAAAGCTCAGCAAATTTAAGAAACGTATCAATGTTGGCACTGCTATTGAAGTGACACAATTGGTACTCAAAACCAGACTTGACTTAGAGATGCTGCTTCCACCACACTGTGGCATTTTAATAACTGGAATAGTCACTTATACAGAGTGCTACAAAGCATTAGTGCACTTGGTCAGATCAGAGTTTCATTATCAACTTGACAAAAGCATATTTAAATAGAGAAAGGGAAAGTGCTATTGCCATTCCGAATGCTGTGCCACATTTTTGTTCAAAGGAGGTATGGAGGCCATTTATCCCTGTGTTAAGTAACCTGAAAGTACCTTTGCTCAGAATGTCCATTTCTGTTGATGTATAATATTTATTTGCTTGGTTTTAAATTTCCTTTCAGATTTGTTTCACTTTCTTTTATTGTCCTGTTGTGACTACCTCTATCAACCTGGTCTTTTCTTACCTAAATTCTAACCTATTATAATTTAAGCAACCAAATGACAAATCAAATTCATTAGAAATTGATCTTATAAAAATACAGAATGTATGATTGAATGTCTATGTGGTTTCCTATAAGTGCAGTACTGTATGAATTGTAGTCACTCACTTTTAGTACATCCACTTTGTTTAGAGATGTTTTCTTTTTTTTCCTGAATTCTCAACTATGTCTTGGATATTTGAGCATCCTTCAGAATGACGATTTCCATTTACTTTTCTAACATAACATTTCTAATGTCTTGCAACCATTTCTCAGATGAAATTCGTAAGTTAAACAGATTTTTAAACTTAAATGCTTTTAGAAACTGGTTAAAACCCCACATAACATCTAGGTAAAAAAAATTCCATACTAGTAAATCGATTGCCAAAAGTTCTAAGACTTTATGTTTTTCTGCTTTCCATGTTTAACTGAAGCCACAAATCAACACTGTATCAACACCGCAGAAAAAATAAATTAAAAGAAATGTGGCTTTTTAAAATTCTGACTTAATGGCAATAATTTGTCTATATATGGTACTTTACCCTAAATTATGTTGGAAAAATTGTTAATACATTCTTCTACATTCCTATCTATATATCTTTATTTTAGAAAGATGACAAATATCATTATACCAATAAGACCCCAGACGAATAGAATGTTCAAAGAAGAAGTTACAATTTAGAGGAGTCATTTCTAAATTGACGATATACTAGTTAAAAATCCAAGTAAATGCCTACAGGGCTAATTGTCCAGAAGATCAATGAAATGAAATAAATAGCTCCAACAGAAAGAAGCTACAGGTAAATCATCGATGTTGCTGTCAACACTTACATTGTACTGTGTCCCCTTAAATGTAAAAGCCAACAACTTCACAACTGTCTTGCTCTGACAGGCTAGTTGCTAATTATGCAATATTCTATATGATTTAGTACTTTTGTTAGAATAAATAACCATATTGGCTTCTTGCAACCACATAATCTGTCACTGAGTTGTGGTATATATTTTTAAAAATAATGTTCTCCCACTTCAGCTCTCAAAATGGTTAGTAGTTGTTCTTTTATTTAATAAATCAGATAAAACTTGCAATACCTAAGTCATACTCTTCATTTCTACCATCTTCTTTCCTATCCTGAAGAAGTATAAATTTTCAAAGCAGCCTTAAGTAGAAAGAGAACAGTCGGGAGACAAGATCTTAGAATCTAGACCAGCTCTGCCTTTAATGAGTTCTATGACCATGGCCAAATCACTTAACCTTTCTGAACCCCATGTTTGTAGTCTGGAAAATGAAAGAGTTGGAGGAAGTTATATCTAAGGCCTCTTCCACTTCTACAACTCTCTGATTCCTTGTATAGGATTTCAAAGTGGGTCACCAGTGTTAGGATTCCTGGGTTTTCCTTTTAATATGTTCTAAGATTAGAATAGGTTATATATATGTCTTTCCTAAAATAAATTGGCAGAGCTATATTAGAGTGAATAACTTTTAGATTATTTAAAAAACTGTTATTCAAAAATCTTTTTTATCATAGATGTCAGATGATTAACTAGTTGTGAATATCTCTAGAGAGAGAGAGAGAGGATGGAGTCTCGCTGTGTCACCCAGGCTGGAGTGCAGTGGCACGATCTCAGCTCACTGCAACCTTCACCTCCCGGGTTCAAGTGATTCTTCTGCCTCAGCCTCCTGAATAGCTGGGAATACAGGGACTTGCCATCACGCCCAGCTAATTTTTGTAATTTTTTTTAGTAGAAACAGGGTGAAATAATGTTTTTATACAGTCAGTCTTGTTCATAGGAAAGTAATAATGGCTTTGCAACTTAACCAATCAGGTGTGTGTATTTATGGTTCAATGAATATTATATCTCATTATCCTGTACATATTTTTTCCTCCTATAAGTTTTCTTCCTGATCCTTATATAAACTAGCTATCCCACAATACCAGTAATAAGATTAAACTAGCTATCCCACCAATACTAGTAATAAGATTAAATTAGCTATCCCACAATACCAGTAAAAAGATTAAACTAGCTATCCCCCCAATACCAGTAATAAGATTAAATTAACTATCCCACCAATACCAGTAATATGATTAAACTAGCTATCCCACCAATACCAGTAATAAGATTAAATTAGCTATGCCACCAATACCAGTAGTAAGATTGTTTATCTGCTAAACTCTATTACTCCCAACTCAATTTTCATTAGTAAATTGAAAATCCGTAAGGAGAATAAAAAAATATTTCAAAAGTAGCATACTCTTTTTCAAAAATCAGTTTACCTAAAATAATATTGTTCATATGTTGTATGTTTGAAAGGTACAAATTGGATGTTTAGAGATGTATACACAATACTTAATCAAGTTAGAAATATGAAATCTGACACATAATGTTTTGTCTTATACCTCTTTTGATTATATATGTGGCTTTGATAAAAGATGTATATCATGTGTATCACATCAGGCAAAACTCTGACCTATGTGAATCAAGGGTCACTCAGTTTTTTTCTTTCTTTTTTACTCCGGTTCTTAGTGTCTAGGGTCTATGTGTACTAGGACTAGTCATTTGAGATTTCATGTGTAAAAGGAAGGACTAAATTATCCTTAAGGTTCTTGTTCATTCTTATTTCCATATAAAGACATTTCTTATTCAGTGCAGTTTGTATCACAAATCTTCTTATTCTAGTGAAGGGAAGAAGAAAGAGCAAGAGTAACAGAGAGACCCAGAGAGGTGTCACAGTTTCTTATGTACTTCCCCATTCATTCACTACCTTCAATTGGAACATTAAGAGCCATTTACTCATGTACTCATTTTTCTCATATTCAATCCAAAAACAAAGCTAAGCAAGGATATATACCAGCTATATGTATATTTAATTAAATGCAAATAGAGATTTTTAAGCATTTTAAAAAGACATATATGTTTACTAATCAAAATAATTGTATTGGATATCAAAGGAAAACAAAAGCAAAACTGGATGAAATGATTGAATTAAATGAGTGGAAGGACGCCTGGAAAGGGTTGCCAGTCTAAAACAGACTTTATTCTGTAAAGTCTTCGCAGGAACCAGCATCACTATAGTGTTCCAGTAAACATGGAAATGTACCCAAGAAAGATAATGATGTATGCTCTGTTTCCAAAGAATTCGTATTGAATTTCACCTAATGTCAAGTGCTTGGTAATTAATGTCAGTGTGTTTTTGCAATCAATCCGTAACCTCAGTTCAGAGAAGACCTAAACGCTTACCGGAAAGATGGACTTGATCAACGTCAAGTCCTTAGTAGCAAAACTGGAATTAGAACTCAGTGATGTTTCTTATTCTTCTACATAAGGAAAAAAATTACTGTGATGAAGAGAATCATAAGAACACATACATATGGGACACATGAAAACCTATCTACTAAGGCAGCTAAAATGATAGAGGAAGATAGAGAGAATGAATTAGCCAAAAACCACTTTGAGTTTGACACAATGAGTTTCTTCTTCAATTACAGTAGAATAAGTACAGTCGTGTGTTTATTAGCAATGGACTACATTCTGAGAACTGCATCATTAGATGATTTTGTCATTCTACAGACATCACGGAGTGTACTTACACAAATTCAATGGTATAGCCCACTACATACCTAGGCTATGTGCTACATCCTATTGATCCAAGCCAGAAACATGCACAGCATGTTACCGTACTAAATACTGTGAACAACTGTAACACAATGGTAAGTACTTTTGTAACTAAACATATCTAAAAATAGAACAAGTACAGTAAAATATGTATTGTAATCTTATGGGATCATCATTGTATATGTGGTCAGTCATTGGCCAAAACATTGTTAGGCAGCACCCAACTGTAAATGAAAAGGGATGTGTGTGTCAGTGGGGGTGGTGGTGAATATAAGTGGTAACAAGACAATAAAGAATTTAACTTTGAGTGGATGTCAAATTTAGACTTTATGTGAGGAGTTTCTTTCTTACCTTATTATGTAGAAATACACCGTGCCTACTTTTGTTTGATTTTTCTCTTTAGATATATTACATTTTCAGAGCCAAAGAAAATCAGAAGTGTGTAGTAGTTTAATGTATACATTAGTATATTTGACAGTCAATATATTGGTGATAAGAAAACTATAGATTCAGAACATCTCAACTATTAATGATTAATGACTTAGGAAAATAATTTGGTTTTGCTGAGCCCTATGCTCCTCACCTGTTTTATTTAAAGTCTCTACCTACATTGCAGGTTTGAAACAAGGCACAAGTATGATGATTATGTGAAATGCACTGTACAGCAGAAAACACAATACATATAGAAAGTAGTATTATTACCAGAATGTCCTGAGTTTTGACAAGCATCTGATATGAAACCTGAATTTTCCAGATAGTGACTATGAAGTCCCACCTGTCATTGGATATGCAGATGTTTAAAATATAGTTAATGATTCATAAGATGTGGTACTGATTAAACCTCTAATTAGGTGTCTTCTAATTTTAGGCTAATGATAACTCTTCCAGCCCTTAGGTCTTTTCTCTTTCTGTTTCACCACTTACAAAACTGACTTAAAATTAACAACAGGAAAATCAGTGAAGTCTTTTTAGTTTATACTTATTTTTAATTTTCCTTAGTAGAGTGTAAAATTTCTGCTACATCACTAAGCATCATAATAAAAGGGTACACTTTTGTCCTTTTGAAATATAGGAGACATGGAAAAATCAGAATCTTTATACATTAATTCTAGAAATTATCTATCATAACCTGTCATTTTTGCAACAAAAGTAGTGAATTGGTAGATTTTTTACACTGCTTTTGATCATGTCAACAAAAAGAAAACATGTCCCAAATAATTTGTTAGAAAATTATAAATGATAAAATACAGTTTGAGTTTCAGAATGACAACCACTAATAGAAAATAAATTATTTAGCTCAATAAACTTTTAAAATCACTATTTAAAATGTAATATTTAAAGAGAGTAAGAAGAAAACTTCTTGGGGGTACACAATTCTGCTTTCCAAGAGCTCAGAGTAATCCCAGCAATGAAACCTCTGAAGTATCATCATCCAAATGATGTAGAAAGTATAATATTTTTACATTGATTAGGTATATAATTGGTTTTGGAGGTCTTAAAAAATAATATCAACTTTTATTGTAGATTCAGAGCATATATGTGCAAATTTTTAACCTGGGTATATTGAATGATGCTGAGGTTTGGGGTATGACTTATCCCATCACCCAGGTCCTGAGCATAGTAACCAATAGTTTTTCAACCCTTCTCCTTCTCCCTGCCTCCTCCCCAACCCTAGTACTGACTATCAATTACTGCCATTGTCATATCCATGAGTACCCATTTCCTAGCTTCCATATATAAGTGAGAATATACAATATTTAATTTTCCATTCCTACATTAATTGGTTTAGGATAATATCATCCAGCTGCATCTATGTTGTTGCAAAGGACATGATTCCATTCTTTATAAAGGCTGTGTAGTATTCTATAGTGGATATGTACCACATTTTCTTTATTTAATCTGTCGTTGATGGGCACCTTGGTGGATTCCACGTCTTTTCTACTGTGAATAGTACTATAATGAACGTGCAAGATCATGTGTTGTTTTTGGTAGAACAATTTCTTTCTTTCTTTCTTTCTTTCTTTTTTTTTTTTTCTGATATATGTTCCCAGTAATAGGATTACTACATTGATAGTTCTGTTTTAATTTCTTTAAGAAATCTTCAAACTGCTTTCCACAGTGGCTGAAGTAGTTTACTTTCCACCAACAGTTATAAGCATTCCCTTTTCTCCACAGCCTCACCAACATCTGTTGTTTTTTGAATTTTGAATAACAGCAATTCTGACTGGTGTGTGATAGTATCTCATTGTGGTTTTGATTCACATTTCTTTGATGGTTAGTGATGTTGAACATTTATTCACATTTATGAACAACTTGTAAGAAGTGTCTGTTCATGTCTTTTGCTGATTTTAGTGGGGTTATTTGTCTTTGCTTCTTGGATAGTTTAAGTTCCTTATAGATTCTGGACACTAGACCTCTGTGGGATGTGTATATTGCAAATATTTTCTCCCATCTACAGGTTGTCCGTTTACTCTGTGGATACTTTCTTTTGCCATGCAGAAGTTCTTTAGTTTAATTAGGACCCACTTGTAAATGTTTTCTTTTGTTGCAATTTCTTTTGAGGACTTAGTCGTAAATTCTTTCCCAAGGCCAATGTCAGGAATGGTATTTCCTAGGTTTTCTTCTAGTTTTCTTATAGTTTGATATCTTAAATTTTTAATCTATCTTGAGTTAATTTTTGTGTATGGTGAAAGGTAGGAGTCCAGTTTCATTCCTCTGCAAATAGCTAGCTAGCTATATCAGAACAATTATTGAATTGAGAGTCATTCCTCATTGCTTACTTTGGTTGACTTTGTCAAAGATCAGATGGCTATAGGAGAGAGGCATTACTTTTCTCAAAGACTTTGTTCATTTTTAAAAATTATTTTCTTTTTACTTTTTGTTTGACTGAGTTGGTTCAAAAGATGGGTCTTCAAGCTCTGAAATTGTTTTTTTCTACTTTGCCCAGTCCATTGATAAAGCTTGCAATTGTGTTTAGAAATTCCTTAAGTGAATTATTCAATCCCAGAAACTCTCATTAATTTGTTTTTAAGATATTTACATCTTCCTTCATTTCCTGGATCAATTTTTTCAAAAAAAATTATTTTATTTTAAGTTCTGGGATACACGTGGAGGACGTGCAGCTTTGTGACATAGGTAAACGTTTGCCATGGTGGTTTGCTGCACCTATCACTTAGGTATTAAGCTCCACATGCATGAGCTATTTAGCTATTTATCCTGATGCTTTCCCTCCTTCCACACTCCCCTGACAGGCCCCAGTGTGTGTTGTTCCCATTCTGTGCCCATGTGTTCTGATTGTTCAACTCCCACTTATAAGTGAGAACATGGCCAGGCACAGTGGCTCCTGCCTATAATTCCAGCACTTTGGAAGGCCCAGGTGGGCGGATCACCTGAGGTTGGGAGTTCCAGACCAGCCTGACCAACATGGAGAAACCCATCTCTACTAAAAATGCAAAATTAGCCAGGCGTGGTGGTGCATGCATGTAAGCCCAGCTACTCAGGAGGGTGAGACAGGAAAGTTGCTTAAACCCAGGAGGCAAAGGTTGCGGTGAGCCGAGATCATGCCATTGCACTCCAGCCTGGGTAACAAGGGCAAAACTCCATCTGGGGAGGGGGGGTAAAGTGAGAATATGTGGTGTTTGGTTCTCTTTCTTTCTTTCTTTCTTTCTTTCTTTCTTTCTTTCTTTCTTTCTTTCTTTCTTTCTTTCTTTCTTTTCTTTCTTTCTTTTTTTGAGACGGAATCTTTCTGTGCCACCCAGGCTGGAGTACAATGCATGATCTCAGCTCACTGCAAACTTTGCCTCCGAGGTTCAAGTGATTCTCCTACCTCAGCCTCCCGGGTAGCAGAGACAATAGGCATGCGCCACCACACCTGGCTAATTTTTATACTTTTAGTAGAGACTGGGTTTCACCAAGTTGGCCAGGATGGTCTCAAACTCCTGACCTAAGGTGATCCACCCCCTTGGTCTCCTAAAGTGCTGGGATAACAGCCATGAGCCACTGCACCCAGCCTGTTACTGTGTTTGCTGAGGATAATGGCTTCCAGCTCTATCCATCTCATTCCTTTTTATGGCTGCGTAGTATTCCATGGTGTATATGTAGCACATTTTCTTTATCCAGTCTATCATTGATGGACATTTGGGTTGATTCCATGTCTTTGCTATTGTGAATAGTGCTACAGTGAACATATATGTGCATGTATCTTTATAGTAGAATGATTTATATTCTTTTGGGTATATACCCAATAATGGAATTGCTTGGTCAAATGGTATTACCTGTTTTAAGTATTTTGAGGAATCACCACTCTATCTTCCACAATGGTTGAACTAATTTACCTTTCTACCAACAGTGTAAAATCATTTCTATTTCTCCACAGCCTCACCAGCATCTGTTGTTTCTTGACTTTTTAATAATCGCCATTCTGACTGGTGTAAGATGGTATCTCATTGAGGTTTTGATTTGTATTTCTCTAATGATGAGTGATGTTGAGCTTTTTTTCATATGTTTGTTGGTTGCATAAATGTCTTCTTTTCAGAAGTGTCCGTTCATGCCCTTTGGCCAATTTGTAATGGGGTTATTTGTTTTTTTCTTATAATTTTTTTTAAGTTCCTTGTAGATTCTGCATATTAGACCTTTGTCAGATGGATAGATTGCAAAAATTTTCTCTCATTCTGTAGGTTTTCTGTTCATTCTGATTATTTCTTTTGCCGTGAAGAAGCTCTTTAGTTTAATTAGATCCCATTTGTCATTTTTTTTTGTTTTGTTGAAACTGCTTTTGACAGTTTCGTCATGAAATTTTTGCCTGTGTCTATGTCCTGAATGGTATTGCCTAGATGCTTTTCTAGGGTTTTTATAGTTTTGGGTTTTACATTTAGGCCTTTAATCCATCTTGAGTTAATTTTTGTATAAGATACAAGGAAGGAGTCAAATTTCAATTTTTTGCATATGGCTGGCCAGTTCTTCCAGCATCATTTATTAAATAGGAAATTTGTTTCCCATTGCTTGTTTTTGTCATTTTTCGAAGATCAGAAGGTTGTAGACGTGCAGTCTTATTTCTGATCTATTCTGCTCTATTCGTCTATGTATCTCTTTTGGTACTGGGACCATGCTGTTTTGATTACTGTGGTTACTGTAGCCTTGTAGTATAATTTGAAGTCCGGTAATCTGATGCTTTCAGCTTTGTTCTTTTTGCTTAGGATTGTCTTGGCTATACAGGCTCTTTTTTTGTTCAATATAAATTTTAAAATACATTTTTCTAAATCTATGAAAAATGTCGGTGGTACTTCAATGAGAATAGCATTGGATCAATAAATTACTTTGAGCAGTATGGCCATTTTCACGATAGTGATTCTTCCTATCCATGAGCATTGAAAGTTTTTCCATTTGTTTGTGTTCTCTCTGATTTCCTTGAGCAGTAGTTTGCAGTTCTCTTTGAAAAGGTCCTTCACTTCCCTTGTTAGCTGTATTCCTATTTTATTCTCTTTGTAGCAGTTGTGAATTATAGTTCATTCATGATTTGGCTGTCTGCTTGGCTATTGTTGGTGTATAGCAAGACTTGTGATTTTTGCACATTGATTTTGTGTCCTGAGAATTTGCTGAGGTGCTTATCATCTTAAGAAGCTTTTGGGCTGAGATGATGAGGTTTTCTAGATATAAGATCATATCATCTGCAAACAGAGACAGTTTTACTTTCTCTCTTCCTATTTGAATATCTTTTATTTCTTTCTCTTGCCTGATTGCCCTGTCAGCAGTGATGGATGCTGCCCCTCCCCCAAAAACTGTCATCTTAGGCGTGATGATGGCCACACTTCCCCCAGGGAACTCTGTAGTCTTAGGCCGTCTCCAGCTGAGTGGATGCTGAGGTTTCTTGGGTGCGGTAGCACAATCACTCATTGCCTCCCTTGCCTGGGCGTGGGAGCTCCCCTTGCCCCTTGTGGCTCCCAGGTGAGCCAATGCACCACCCTGCTTTTCCTCACTCTCCACAGGTTGCACCAACCAGCTCATTGGTCCCAGTGAGAGAACTTGTATACCTCAGTTGTCAGTGCAGGATTCACTCTCTGTTTTCATTATCTCAGTGGGCCTGGATTGCTCTAAAAGTTTGTTTGTGTGGATTTTTCAACCTTGTTTTTGATCTAGTTAAGCTTCCTTGCAATCCATGCTTTGAAATCTTTATCTGTCATTTTTGAATTTCCATTTTGGTTACAGACTGTTGTTGGAGATCTAGTTGATCCTTTGATGGTGTCATTGATTCACATATATTTATGGTGCCAGAATTCTTGTATACAGAATTCTTCTATAGCCATATGTGTTTTTGTTGAAAGTTTTTATACTGGCCTGTGTATTTCAATCTACAAGTTAGCAGACGGTACTTATACATAAGAACCAGAAACAGTGACTGAGTATAAACTTGTTTGTTGGGAGAAGCTCTCTGTTGCCTCAGGCTGATTCATGGAATGCACATTGATCTGAGATCCCTCCTCAGTCTTGAGGTGTAGCTGGGGGAAAGATAGGTGGGGTCAGACCAGGCAGGAGAGCCTATGGGGCCCCCAAAGGCAGGTGCAAGCACCAGTGCTAAGAGGGAATCTGGTAGGTAGACACCAAGCAAAGCACCCAGAGCTGAGCCTAGGTGTGTAGTTTGGAAACCTCCTCAGCCCAAGCTATCTGCATGGGGACTGGGGTGGCCAAAACTCCTAATCCAAGATAGTGGGTACTCAAGATGCCTGGAGATCTGCCTGGGTGTGGAGCATAGAGGGCCACACTGCACCATAATCTATGCCTAGGAAGGGTGGGGTAGCTCAGGCTGCTGAACCAGGTGAACTGGTGCTCTGAATGCCTAGAGATCTACCTGGTCATGACCATGCACAGGATCTCTGCACTTGAAGGGTGGGGCAATCAGGTTGGTAATCCATGCAAGGAGGTGCTCCAGATTTCTGGAGATCTCACTACATGTGGAGTGAAAAGGGTCTCACTGCACCATGATCTATGCACAGGAAGGGTGGGATAGCTCAGGCTGCTGATCCAGACAAGAGGATGCTCTGAATACCTGAAGATCTGCATGGGTATGGAACAGAAAGGGTGCCAACTGCATCCCAATCTTAGTGGATTAGGCTGGGATGCCCAGACATGACACATGCAGACCTGTTCCAGGTCACCAAGCTGGCCCTGGCTACAAATCTCATTGTACAGGAGAAAACGCAGCTTTAAAAGCATTCTTCCCATGCCAGGCCTGTAACAGGTGAGAGTACAATTCCAGTGCCTACTGCTGAGAATCTTTTCACTGCTCAGGCTGGGGAGACTCCTATCCCACTCACTCAATAATAGGAGATCTAATCTCTGGCCTAAGACTAAAATTCCTACATGGCCATGCTCACCAAAGAATGCTGACTTTATATGTGTCCAGATTAAAAATGGAATCCTACACTCAACCACAGATCTGAGGAAATGTCTACATCTTTATCCAGTGTCTTTGCATCACAGTATCTCCAGGCCTTCTGCCAAGTTAGCTCGAGAGGTTAGGAGAAACAAAGTGCTCTCATACTGGGTGTATTAGTCCATTTTCATACTGCTATAAAGAACTGCCTGAGACTGGGTAATTTATAGAGGAAAGAGGTTTAATTGACTTACAGTTTAGTATGGCTAGGGAGGAATCAGGAAACTTACAATCATGGCAGAAGGCGAAGGGAAAGCAAGACACCTTCTTCACAAGGCAGCAGGAAGGAGAAGTGTCAAGAGAAGGAAAGTTTATAAAATCATCAGATCTCATGAGAATTCACTCACTATTACAAAAACAGCATGGGGAAACTGCGCCCATGATTCAATGACCTCCACCTTGTCTTTCCCTTGACATATAGGGATTATGAGGATTATAGGAACTACAATTCAAGATGAGATTTGGGTGGGGACACAGTGCGTAACCATATCATTCTGCCCCTGGGCCCTCTCAAATCTCATGTCCCTTTTACATTTCAAAACCAATCATGCATTCCTGACAGTCCACCAATATCTTAATTCATTTCAGCATTAACCCAAAAGTCCAAGTCCAAATTCTTATTTGAGACAAGGCAAGTCTCTTCTGCCTATGAGCCTGTAAAATCAAAAGTAAGTTAGTTATGTCCTAGATAAAATGGCCGTACAGAAATTGGGTTAATACATCCATTCCAAATGGGAGAAATTGGCCAAAACAAAGGGACTATGGGTCCCAAGCAAGTCCTAAATCCAGCGGGTCAGTCATATCTTAAAGCTTCAAAATGATCTCCTTTGAGTCTGTCTCACATCCAGGTCATGCTGATGCAAGAGGTGGGTTTCCCTGGTCTTGGGCAGGTCCACGAGTGTGACTCTATTTAGAGTACAGCTCCCCTACTGGCTGCTTTCAAAGACTGGTGTTGAGTGTCTGAGGATTATCCAGGTGCACAGTGCTAAATGTCAGTGGATCTACAATTCTGGGTTCTGGAAAATGGTAGCCCTCTTATCACAGCTCCACTGGGCATTGCCCCAGTGGGGACTCTGTGTGGGGGCTCTAACCCCCACATTTCCCTTCTCTATTGCCCTAGCATAGGTTCTCTCTGAGGTCTCCACCCCCTCAACAAACTTCTGCCTGGACATCCAGGCATTTTCATACATCCTCTGAAATCTAGGTGAAGGTTTTCAAACTTTAGTTCTTGTCTTCCATGTACTGGCAGGACCAATACCATGTGGAAGCCACCAAGGCTTAAAGCTCACACCCTCTGAGCTGTACATTGCCCCCTTTTAGCTATGACCAGGAT
>NW_012116855.1:2274487-2284448 GCF_000951035.1 Colobus angolensis palliatus | reverse complement strand
TACAGTTAAGCATGGCTAGGGAAGGATCAGAAAACTTATAATCATGACAGAAGGGGCAGGGGAAGCAAGGTAATTTTTTCCCAAGGCAGCAGGAAGGAGTAGGAGAAGTGCTGAGAGAAAGAGCAAGAACCCCTTATAAAAGCATCAGACCTCATGAGAACTCACTATCATGAGAACAGCATGGAGGAAGCTGCCCCCATGATTCAATTATTTCCACCTGGTCTCTTCTTTGACACATGGGGATTACGGGAATTACAATTCAAGATGAGATTTGGGTGGGGACACAAAGTCTTACCATATCAATGGAAGATGTGAGAGAGGAAGGGAGCCTCCATCTCTGATTTACCTTTCCTCTGGGGATCCGAGCTTTATTAGTCAGATGCCATCACAGGAGCTATTTGACTCCATTTTTCTCCACAGAATCTGGGCTGTCCTTTGTGATTCGGATGGATTATCATTCTTTTTCTTGAATTAAAGCTAACAGAGTTTATCCTTATGTGCTATATTTCTATTTCAAGTGGTGAGGCATGCTAAAAGCCTCTAATCTGCCATCTTGGAAAAAAAATGCTATATATTTAGTTTTTATATAGGTCTTGATTTTGTAATGCGGATCCGAGAGCTATGAATGAAAAGTAGCTCTTAATTATTTTGTATAATTAAACTAATTCCAACTCATATATCTTTCACCTCATTTCTACATCAGAATAGTAACTTTTTAATTAAAGAGGCAGTAACAGATTATATGCTATTCTCACACATTTATAATCATCTTATGTAAAGACAGATACAAAGGAACAATGGTTTTTGAATTTCAAATAAAATTAAAATTACAATTATTAATAGGTTGCAGAGTTTATTATTTAAATTACAGGTAATATAGATTTTAAAATTTATATTATTGAAAAATTATTTACAGCCACAATTCTTCTGTACAAAGTGAGAAAGATAAATAAAAACATACTGGCCATTTTACTGACACTCTTATTCTAAATGTAGAGGTATTTTAAATATTTCCTTCAGTATTAAAGATGGTTCAAGGTGTTAAAAATATAGATGAACTGACAAAATTGGGACATGTCCTTTTATGTAATATAGATATAATTAATATATTTTTAGAAGGGATGTACATAGCATTTATTAAGCAACTCTTGGCCTTCCTGATCTATCTTGCCTCGGATTCTCTTAGTGAGTCTTTATATAATGCTTTGAGCTTTTATAATCTATGGAAAAAGATGACCACTACTTTCTGAAGTTTCTGTCACTACTAATAAATATAACTGGTGCCTCAATAGAGGATCTCTTCACCCAGGCTTTTTTTTTTACCTATCTGGATAAAGAAAGCATTTTCAAGACATTTCTCCACAAAGAAGTTATTTGTAGTTGATTTTGGTTTGTTCTAATGTTGACATTGACAGGGCTTTTACATAATTTATCTTATCTTGTAGCAATTTACTCCTATACAAGAAAGTGACACTGTAGTCTGTGTAGTCCTACTGAGGGAAAAGGAGTAACTTTTTATGCTCAAGCTCTGGCCTTCCCTAGCAGTGTTAAATCCCAATATCATGGCCAGAATCCATTGCCAGTATGTATGTCTTATTTCCACTATCATGGACTCATTCTTTTCCTCATGTCTATCCAGGACTAGATATTCAGGGATGTGAAACACACCTGCTTGGCTGAGGAAATCACACACAAGTTTCTATAATTGTAAGACCTATAGAGGACAGAGAAGCTCAAGTAAACAATCTATTCAAATTTAAATTTTTTCATCAAGGAGAATGCAAAACAGAATTTATATTAGAAAAAAACCCTTTAAAACATGATAAAACGTGGGAAGAGACTCATGATTTACAACAAAACCAAGGAAAATGTGAGGAAAGAAATCTCTACCTCATAAAGATGAGATAAGACAGTAGTTTAAGTAAAAATTGGTTTCATTAAGTTGTACCCTTCTGTCTTTTTTGGTATAAAATACATCTAAAATCTAAAATATAATAACTTGCAAAATTTGTTTCTATAAGCTATACATTGCCTATTAAAATGTAGCATGTTCTACTGCTGACTGGTAAATTGCAGTCATAATTTTAGACACACTTTCTTGCTATTGTTTCAATAGAAAAGAAATGACAATAAGGTCACTAATTTCCTTAAAGTTATAAAATGTGAGGCAATACTGTGCTATGATCAGACTTACCAAATTTACTAGTTTAATGAAAGCAACTGCCTTGTTTTCTTAGTTCTAAATGGTTAAGTTACCTATGTTTCTCAGGACACACAAGCCTATAGATAACACAGGATCATGAAATCATTCTCTAGTTTTGCTTTTCTTTCTTCAGGAACTACAACCCCTTTAAAATTATCCTGAAATATCACAGAACTCTCATGGTGTCACATTCTCAGCTAATCAATAAATTAGATCCCTCAGCTAAACTATGGTAATGAACATTTTCAACTTCCTCAGTTTTGGTCCCATGTGATAATACCCACTGTTGCTACCATTACCACTAGAAAAAAAAAAATGTCAGTATCTGCTGAATTTTATTTCATGCAAACTTAATTCAAGAAACTGACCTGAGTTATTCGTGGGTGTCATGGGAACCAGGAGAGGTTTCTCAGAAAAGGGAGAAGTAACGTGAGACAAGAATAATGAGTAATAACAGGTTTCTACTTCAGAAATATAGAAGAATAAGTATTTTGATTGGATCTTCTTCAATAGTGTAAGAGTATTATAGATTTTGTGCCGAAATAATTACTTCTTAAAGTTGATTGAGCTTGCAAGAACATCAGAAAAATCTTCAAGAGTCAAAAATAAATAAAAAATTAACACTTAGTTGAAAGTAGAAAATGCTGTTTCTCTAGAGACAATTAATTGTATCTATACTGTGAGATATGGAAACAACCACCAGATATTCTTTAGGTATTAACAAGTAAAACTGTCAAAAGATATAGTTGTCAAAATTAAAAAAACTCTATTGCAGGATTAAACAAAAAGTTAAATGCAATTATTTTCTAGTATTAGGGAATTATATGCTGAATCTGAAAAAATAAAATTACCTAAATTGCAGCAGAGAGAAAAAAATACTGAAAAATAAAATGTGTGTGTACATGTGAACACATGTATGATAGAATAAGAAAAGTTATCTCTAATAAGATTCCTGTAAAAAGAAAGTAGAGAAAATAAAAGAGATGTAACATGCAGGTTAAGAATACACCAAAACTAATGAAAGACATGAATCCGTAGATATTGAAGAAGGTAAATATCAAAAGCGACAATCATAAGAAAATATGTTTTAAAACAGGAGAAGACAAAACTATGAATGGGTTAACTGTCCTGCATAACATGTCAGAGAAAGTACAAAGGAATACATTCAAAATGGCAGATGGAAGGAGAGAATAAAGAAAATATAAGATGGCGCAAGCTACCACAATAAAGGTATTTTATGAAGGTGGAAAAATATCTTGGCAACAAACATATACATAAAATAATTATTTGTCCTAATTTATAATGAAATGCTTAAATAAATGCATAAAACATGAATATGCCAACAACAACAAAAAAGCTATTCACAGAGGAAAAAAGTGAATGGCCATTTAGCATGCAAAAAGCTGTTCAATTTAACTAGCATTCAGGAAAACATAAATTAAGGCCTAAGATATACCATTTTATACCCATTAGATTGGCAGAATTGAAAAGCTGGCAAATACTAAGTATGGATTGGGTATGGAGAAGTGAGAAACTTTAGACATAGCTGGTGGGAATTTAATTGATGTAACTTTGGAAAACAATTTGACATTATCTTGTAAAACTGAATATGCCCATGTTGTACAAATCAACAATTCCTCACCTAAATACAGTGTTTAAAGAGATAATTTTGTATATATGTATCTGTAGACATACAAATAAAATGTCAGGGCAGCATTATTTATAATAACAACAATCAAAATGGAAAAAATCATCAACAGAATATGATTAAATAATTTACAGTATATTTATACCTTTAGAATATGGTATATCAGTGAAACTACATAAATAGGCCACATGATGGACAGGACATAATAAAGTAAGTTGCAGAAAACAATTACATATAATAACATTTATAATCCTAGGATTAAAGAAAATTATACCATAAAAGACAAGAAACTGATAAACACAAAAGTCAGAATATAGGGTATTTTCTAATGAAGAAGGTATTGGGATACAGAGGAATATTGTCACTCTGTTGGTAATACCTTATTTTGCTTGTGTGTTGGGTGTTGGCTCAATAATTTGCTGTATTATTCTATGGTATTTCTTTTGCTTTATTTTTGTTATATGTATTATTCTTTTTTCTTATGCATTTTCTTTTTCTAGAGTAATTATTGAAGTATAAAAAAAGAATTATTAGGAACTGTACACATTAAGAGAGAAAGGAAGTGGACAGTAAGCCAAAAATATTCAATGGCTACAAATTCAGGACCAATATATAGGAAACATTAAGTTTCCAATTATGTTGTTGCTCATTGTAGGAGCATCTGCTCTCTATATTCCATGTGTCAAAGGAAAATATATCTGAGTTAAAGGTCCGGATCCTTCTGCTGCAATTGCCAATGTTGATGATATGCTGAGGGTTGCCCAGTAGAATGCAGGATACCCAGTTAAATTTGAATTTCAGAGGAACAATCAGTATTTATTTTTAGTATAGGTATGGCCTCAAATACTACACGGGACTGACTTAAAAATTACATATATGTGAGAGATATAAAAATATATCATATGTTTGTATATATGTACATAGGTGAAATATATATATTATTTATAGCGCTCTCTCTCCATACACACACACACATACACACATACACACACATATATATGTATATGTATGTATTGCTTATCTTAAATTTAACTGGGTATTCTGTATTTTTATTTAGTAAATCTGCCAACACAATTTATGCCCCATACATTCACATCTGAAGTTACTACTTCCTGTCTCTGAAGAACATGTTTACTAGAATGCTACTTATGTTTCACAATCTTAAGTTCTTTTAGTCTACACTCTGTTTTTTACAGCCTTTAAAAAAAATTCAGGAATGATGCCAGAAAACCGTGAATGACTGAGAGCATATTGTATATCACACCACCCTGCTTCTGACTCTCTGTGAATCAAAATCACTCCCCTTCTCTTAGGTTGAATTCTTTCCCAGCAATCTCCCAGAGCTCCCACGCAAATAGAACAATTGAAGGACTTGCTATTACATTCCTTTAGACATACCCACACGTGACTAAGCCCTTCAATAAATAAAAACTTAAGTTCAATGCAGGACCCAAGTGAAATTGAACATTCAATTGATGAAGAGCTGCAATGATCACTAGCAGAGTTGAGAATTATTAACTAACATTAATTGTAAAACTTACAAGAAGTCCCTTGTCAAGATGTAAAGTGTTTTTCTGAATTTCTGCTCATATTCTTTTGTGTGTTCTTTTTACACATAGTGAATCAGATAAACAGAACAATTAAAATTGCATAATTTAAAATTAAATATACATTTTTTATTTTAGTTTGATTTCCTCTAGATGTAGGTGACATTTGTTCTCCAATAGAACATTTTCAATTTTTTTCAAAGTGTTCTAAAATCAAGATTTGAGAACCACAAGCAACCACAAAGTATACCAAATTATGGAAAATTAATAACCTAGAAAATATTGGACAGAAGAACAAAATCTTGTTTTTCTGTGAAATTGTACTTTCAGCTTTACTGTGTCACTTTTGTGATTACATATGAATTCAAACCAGTATATTGATTATGTAAATCCTTTACTTGTTTCTATTTATATCCTTTTGATAATTTCTTCTTTGTGTTCCTTCCCTGTGTAGTCTTGCTTATATTTGGATACATCAGAATAAAAAAGTAGAATGTTAGCAGGCAAAATATAATAGCACACGTTGCTAAACAATGAAAGAGGAACTCTGCTAAACATCATTGAAATCAAAAAATGTAGTACAATTTTTATACAGTTTAAAATATACTTTCAAATATGTTTATGTTATGTTTCTGTGCTTGGGAATTTGAGTATTGAATGATCTATATATAAGGTGTTATAATTGTCATATCTTTTTAGGAAATCAATTGCCATGATACTAGAAATACCTATTTGGTACAGGATGCCAAAGAATTTTCTACTGAACTTGTGGGTCTTGGCCCAGGAATAAACAATTTTTTTTTTTTTTTGAGACAGAGTCTTGCTCTGTCCCCCAGGCTGGAGTGCAGTGGCACGATCTTGGCTCACTGCAACCTCTGCCTCCCAGGTTCAAGTGATTCTCCTGCCTCAGCCCCCCGAGTAGCTGGGATTACAGGTGCCCGCGACCAGGCCTGGCAAATTTTTTAAATTTTTTTAGTAGAGACGGGGTTTCACCATCTTAACCAGGCTGGTCTTGAACTCCTGTCGTGATCCACCCACTTCAGCCTCCCAAAGTGCTGGGATTACAGGTGTGAGCCACTGCGTCCAGCCACAAATTTTTTAACTACTAAATGTTTATACTATGTTTATTGTAGAACTTCAATAACAATTAATCAAGAGGACTAAATCATCTTTTTGCTTTTGTAACCCAGAAAACAGAGACAGACTATGATCATATGAACCACTTAAACCTGCAAAATTTGCTTAAATGAAAACCTGAGTTAGAATGATCAGAAGCTGTGTGCCTGATTGGATCTACCTCAGTAAGGAAGCTTATAAAACGTATTTTAAAAGAATTACTAGATTGGTTGATAAGGGAAATGCATTAGACAAATTTAATTTAATAGGAAGTTTTCATGAGATTAAAGCTCAAGTAAAGTTGGATGATATTTCAATTAGATGGATTTCAAACTGATTGAATAGTGGTATTCAAATAATGTAGGGTAGAGGACAAATGTCAGTCTGTAAAGCATTTCACAGAATTCTGACCTTGAATATGTTTTGTTCACTATCAATAGCATGAATGGAAAATGATATCAATCAAGGAAAAAAACAACTTAATGTATAGTATGGTAAAATCAGGTTTCCAATCCAACTTGATAAGAGTAGTGAGCCATATCTTGCAAGATGACATGCAATAGATGTTCACATCTAAAAATTCAAATGCAGTAGAATAGTACCTTACTGATGAAAGGTAAGGAAATTCAATGTGAGTTTCAATTATAAAAATGTTAATGCAGTTATATATTACATTACATTACTGTAATCTCTTGATTAAAGAATGAGATGGGCCTTTTCGTATCAGTTGCTCAACTACTTCCAGAATGATGTGTTTTATACACACACATGCACACACACAGAAATATACTATAAAGGATATAACAAGAATGCTAAATTGTAACAAAAAGTTCTGCCTGAGGAAGAGTTAGTTATAGATACTGGAAATGTCTAGTCATTAAAATTTTTCAAACTGAAGAACAGACGATAAAATATGTTTTCAAATGTCTGGAGCGCCATGATACAAAAGAATTCTGTTATAAAAAAATGTAGAAGGCACTTCTGGTTTCCAATCCTGTATGTAAGATGCTTGGAAGTCACCACTTCATCGTAATAAGTAAAACTCTGAAAATACTGAAAACTCAACAACTTTTCTTACATCTGTAAGAGCAGTGAGGTCACAGGGTAAACCTCTGCCACAAAAAAAAAGGGGAAAGACTGACAGGAGAATACAGAGAATCACAACTTACTGCAGCAGAAACCAATGAGCCAAAATCTTTGTGGGAACCAGTGCTGAGGAGGAAAACCTCAATTGTAGTTATCAAATAGCTGAAGGCTCACTGTGGGCAAGTCTAACAGCTAAGAACTCTAGAAAGACCCATGTACCTGCCTTACTGTTGTATTTTACCTCCGAGAGCTCTACTCGGTTCTCAGAAAAATATTTCTTTGTCCTTCTGATTGCAGTCGGGGGTTTTGAAATACACAGAGCACTCTGTTCTAACAAGGTCTGCTCTTGGCAAAAATATTTAGCCAGAGCTTCACTGCTGGGATTTTATCAGCTCCAAACTGACCTGGAGGAAGGGAAATACCAAATTCCAACCTACTTTAGACCTCCTGTCTCACTTAAAATGAGTGGAGAGGCCCTGAGAAGCAAGTGTGAGGTTCACTTTCCAGAGGCACAGGCTCCCGAAAAGACTGAGACGTCATTATAGACTATGGAACACCTTCCTCCCACCAGACCTCACTACCGCATTACTAAAGCCCTATTTAAAACAGTTCTTTTTATCCTGTATACCACATAAAGATATCAACGAAAACTTACAAAACAAACTAAGCGGCCAAAAAAGCACAGTTTGAAGAAACAGAGCAAGCATCAAACCACATTTAGGTATGGGAAGAATGCTGAAATTTCAAAACAACTATGATTAACTTGGTAAGGGCTATAATAGATAAAGTAGAGAGGATGCAAGGACAGATCGTCAAGGTAAGTAGGTAGATGGAAATTCTAGGAAGAAACCAAAAAGGTAGTAAAGATTTAAAAAACTCTAATAGAAATAAGGGTGATTTACATGGTCTTGTTAATAGAGTGAATGTGGCTGAGGAAAGAATCTCAGAACTTAAAGATATCTCAGTAGAAACCTCAACAACAGAAAAACAAAGTGAAAAAAAAAAGACTGAAAAAAAAAAGAAACTGAAAAAAATATCCAAGGACTGTGGGGTACCTACAAAATGTATGCCATATGTATAATGGGAACATCAGAAGTAAAAATCAAGAAAGAAAAAAACAGAACAAATACTGGAAAAAAATAATGACTGAGAATTTCCCCAAATTAATATCAGATTAAAAAAAAAAAACCACAGATCCAGGAAGTTCAATAGAAAAAAAAGCAGTACAAATATGAAAATAAAACTACACCTAGGCATATCATTTATAAAGCACACAAAATCAAAGATTAAAAAAAAAAAAAAATCATGGTCAGGTGTGGTGACTCATGCCTCTAATCCCAGCACATTGCAGGGAGCGAGACAGGGAATCTGAAGCTAGGATTATCAGAACAGCCTGGGCAACAAAGTGAGACCTCAGCTCTACAAAAAAATAAAAAATAAAATACATTAACCAGGAACAATAGTAGCCTATCCCTGCAGTCCCAGCTATTCAGGAAGCTGAAGTGGGAGTATTACTTGAGCTCAGGAGTTCAAGGATGCAGTCAGCTGTAATCATGTGACTGCAATCCAGCTTGGGTGACAGAGTGAGACCTGATGTCATTAAAAATAATAATAATAATAATTGAATTTTTAAAAAATCCTGAAAGACAGAAGAAAAAAAAAAATCAACAGATTAACAAATTTACTTGTTATAAAAAGAACAAAGGTAAGAATTACATCTGACTTTTCCTCACAAACCATGTCAGCAAGAAGAGCGTAAAATTAGCTATTTAAAGCATTGAGAGAGAGAGAGAGAGAGAGAGAGAGAAAACAAAACAACAACAACAAAAACAACACCGAGCTAGAATTCTATAACCTGTGAAATTTTTCTTCAAAAGTGAAGAAGGGCTGGGTGTCGTGACTCATGTCTGTAATCCCAGCACTTTGGGAGGCTGAGGTGGGTAGATCACTTGAGGCCAGGAGTTCAAGACCAGCATGGCGAAACTCCATCTCTACTAAAAATATGCCTCTATTAAAAATACAAAAATTACCCGGGCGTGGTGGTGTGCACCTGTAATCCCAGCTACTAGGGAGGTTGAGTTAGGAGAATCACTTGAACCCAGGAGGCAGAGGTTGGAGTGAGCCAAGATTGCACCACTGTACTCCAGCCTGGGCAACAGAGCAAAACTCCATCTCTAATAAAAATATGCCTCTATTAAAACTACAAAAATTAGCTGGGCGTGGTGGTGTGCACCTGTAATCCCAGCTACTAGGGAGGTTGAGTTAGGAGAATCACTTGAACCCAGGAGGCGGAGGTTGCAGTGAGCCAAGATTGCACCACTGTACTCCAGCCTGGGCAACAGAGCAAGACTCCATCTCAAA
>NW_012116855.1:2215712-2274437 GCF_000951035.1 Colobus angolensis palliatus | reverse complement strand
CAAACAAAAATTGAAGGAATTGACTGCCAGTGTATCTTTCTTGCAAAAAATTGTTAAAAGAAGTTATTTAGAAAAGGAAAATGATATAGTTTAAAAACTCACCTATGTAAAGAAAGAAAGAGTGTCAGGGAAGAAATAAATGAAAGTAAAATAAAAATTTACATTTTTTCTTTTTAAAAATTAATTAAAAATTATCAATAACAATGTATAGAAAATAGCATTCATCAATGACAAACAAGATAAAAATCATCGTTTGATAAAATCAGATTCGACTAAGATTGGAAACAAGGTGATGATATGGTCTCTCACAACTGCTTTTTGAAATTGCACTGAAAGTCCTAGCTAATGCAATAAAGCAAGAAAAGAAAAAGTATTCAGATTAGAAAGGGAGAAATAAAGATGCCCTTGTTTGCAGATGACATGATTATCTATATAGTAAACCTGAGAGAATCAATAAATACTCCTGGAACCATTAAGCAATTTTTATGGTGCTATAGGACACAAGGTTAATATATAAAATTGAATCACTTTCCTATATACCAGCAATAAAGAAGTAGAACTTGAAATTAAAAGTACCATATACATTAGTACACCAAAAAATAAAATAGTTGGAACAGATCTAACAAAACAGGTATAAGATCTATATGAGAAAAACAACACTCAGAGAAAATAGCTCAAAGAAAAACTAAATAAACGAAAAGATACTCCATGTTCATCAACAAGACGACAGTATTGTCAAGATGTCAGATCTTCTCAACTTGGTGTGTTGAGTTAATGAAATCCAAATAAAAATTTCAGCATATTATTTTGTGGATATCAAAAATCTGATTCAAGACTTTATATTTTGAGATAAAAGGCCCAGAATAACCTACCCAATACTGGAGAAGAAAAATAAAAGTTGAAGGATTGACACTACCCAAATTCAAGCCTTACTATAAAGGTACAATAATCAAGGCAGTGTGGTATCAGTGAAAGAATAGACAAATATGGTGATGGAACAAAATAGAGAGCCCAGAAATAGACCCATGTAAATACAGTCAACTGTCCTTTGGTAAAGGAACAAAGGCAATACTATAGGGAAAATGATTTTTAACAAATGATGGTGAAACAACTGGGCATTCACATGAAAAAAAAAATTGCATCTAGATACAGACCTTAAACCCTTCACAAAAATAAACTTTCAGTGGATCATAGAACTAAAAGTAAAACATAAAACTGTCAAAGACATATAAGAAAACATAGAAATCTAGATGACCTTGGGTTTGATGATGAGTTTTTGTATACAACAATAAACACGTGATCTATGAGAGAAAGAGTTGATAAGCCAGACTTCATTAATGTTTAAAAAATTCTGCTCTGTCAAAGTCATTGATGAGAGAATGAAAAGACAAGCTACAGATTGAAAAAAAATTTGCACAAGACATATCTGATAAATGACTGTTATCCAAAACATACAATTAAGAAGTCTTAAAACTCAACTATGAGAAAAAAAAAAAAAAAGTCAACTAAAAACACAGGCCAAAGACGTTAAAAGACACCACACCAAAAAACAAGATGTACAGATGACAAATAAGCATACGAAAAGATGCTTCACATCATATGTCATCAGAGAAATACAAATTAAAACAGTAAAGAGATACCAATACACAACTCTTAGAATTGTCATTGTCCAGAATACTGACAACAGTAGATGCCGGCAAGGTTGTGGAGAAAGAGGAATTGTATTTCATTGCTGGTGGGAATGAGAAATGGTACAGCCACTTTAAAAGACAGTTTGGTGGTTTCATACAAAGATAAATGTGCTCTTATCACATGATACAACAATCATGACCCCATGGTATTTACCTGAAGGAGTTGAAAGCTTATGTCCACACAAAACCTGTGCATGGATGTGTTTATAGCCACTATATTCATAGTTGTCAAAACTTGGAAGAAACTAAGATGTCCTTCGGTAGGTGAAAAATAAACTGTAATATATCCAGACAATGGAATATTATGCAGTGCTACAAATACATGAGGTATCAAGTCATAAAAACACAAAGATGTAACTTTAACATCTATTACTAAGTGAAAGAAGCCAATCTGAATAGTCTACATACTGTGTGCTTTAAATGCTATAACATTCTGGAAAAGGCAAAATCATGGAGCAGTAAAAAGATCAGTGGTTGTTAGTAGTTAGGAGGGAGGGAAGGATAAATAGATGGAGCAGAGGGGCTATTTAGGGAAGTGAAACCGCTTTGTATGATACTATAATAGTGGATATATGTTTTTATAAATTCGTCCAAACCTATAGAATGTACATCAAGAGTAAACCCTAATTTAGGTTATAGAGTCTGGGTGATAAAGGTGTGTCAATTTAGGTTCATCAATTATAATAAATGCACCACTATGGCAGGGGATGCTTATAATGCGGGAAGCGATGCAAGTTTGGGGGCTGGGGGCATATGGAAAATCTCCATGCCTTCTGTTCAGTTTTGCTGTGAACCTAAAACCGCTTTAAAAATAAAATCTATAAAAAATGCATGATGTCAGTAAGTAAAACTAGGGCCAAAATGCAAGTCTACATTGACAAAGATTTTCACTCTATATAAGGAAAATATGAAAGTCTAATTGGCTATTCTGCTTTTGGTTATCCTTGTTCCTTAATCATGCTCTAAATGATTGTTTGTGATGTTGTAGAGATTTCAGATACTAGATAATAAAATGATCTAAAGGACATTTAAAATCACTCTGAGCCCTGACTTAATGAGGGTAGAGTCATTATTTAACTAGATCTCAAATTTATTTTTATCTTATCTTTTAGCACCATTTTTGAGCATTTTATATTCTTAACACTTACTGGAGCATAATAGATATTCCAAGAAATTTCCAAAACTTCAAATGGATGCCAGCTCATTAGTTATACATGATTCTGCTTTAGTCAATATAACATATAGATAAAGGGAGACATAACTTTTTTCTCACCTAAATGGTATTTTCCTTGAGGTCCATGTTGTATGTATGTTATCATCAAAAATGGTAGACTATCTCAGGAAACAGTATACTAAGACAGAATCGAAGAATTTCAGAGGAAGTGGATGTGAAAGCAAACTAAAAAGACCAATGTTAAACATGAAAGCATGATAAGAGAAAAGAAACACAAAAAAGTTCATCAAAGACAAAAGAGTACAACTGAAGAAAATATCATCAAAGAATAAGAGGGGGTTAAAATTGAAAGAGGAAGAAACCATCAAAAAGGAGAGAATAGGACACAATAGGTCAATGCAACTCACATCAAGTGACTGGAGCACATCCGAAAACAACTGGAAATGTGAAACTCATGAGAGGCACTATGTTACATTAGAAATTACATTAAAATTAAGCCAGTCACCATAAAGGAATATAATTTTAATAGGGAAAAGTAGCCCTACAAAGGAAAGGGCCGCTTCACTGAGAATTTTCAACAGGAGCTCTAAAAACACGTGATACAGACAATATGTCCCATAAACAAAGGGATGCTGCAGAAAACATGCCAAGACCAGTCCGCAGGCAAAGAGGAGGGAGGACAGTGTTGGGTACAAAAACAGCACTGCAAAAAGAGTGATAATAAAGAGGGAAGGAAGATTGAGTTGGAAAGAACTTTAGGGAATTACTGAAATATAACCTTTTTACCAAGAACACAAAAAAATATCTGAGGGAGTGAATCTCTGTCTCTCGTAGACACATACACATACCTGCACACACACACACACATATAGACACTCTACACTAGAACAATCTACCCCTTCATTTAAACTGCATTCTGAAGTCTGAATCATCACTAGTTACCTAGCTAAGGCAGATGACTATAACCATCTTCTCATCATAACCAAGCTCCATTGTGAAACCTTAAACTTGAGGGATGATTCCAACTCCCCAAGCAAGTCGATGCTATACACGAATGTAATCTATCCATCAATTACTACATTAAGTCTCAAATTACTATTATGCTTCTGTTATTATGGGCCTCTAAAAAACTTGAAACACAAAGTGAGTGTTTAGAAAAATATGTAATAAAGCTCTGTTTTTTGAACCTTTACAATACAGAACGGTTGTCTTATGCTGCTTATAAATCTGTCTCAGTGTTTTAGATAGAGTCCAAGATCTAAAAACTAAACATTTACCTTTTAGTATTTAACCCCCCTATTAGAAGCATAAATATAACATCAACAAGCAGAATTATATAGTGCCCTTATCAATCACCTTAATAGTATTCGTGAGAACGTGAGGAAATATGCATTTGCATATGCCATCGACAAAAAAATAATTCGTACAAATAAACTGGAGAATTATTTAGCACAGCCTTTAGAAATTTGAATCAAAACCTTTACAAGTGCTTAACTTGTTTAACTTAGCAAGTTTCCTTTTAGGGATTTATAAAGACGACAATCAGTTAAGTGTACAGAGACATATAAGGAACATACACTACAGGATAGTTTATATTAACATAATGAAAACAATCTGAATGTCAACTGAAAAGGGACAAGTTAAATAAATTATGATGTGGATAGAATAGTGTGTAGCCTTTCCAAATGATGGCAGTGAAGCAAAGTAATTGCTGTAGCATTATGTCTATGCTAACATATTGGGGAAAAAAAATGCATGCTATCAAGCAGTTCAATAACATCATCTTATTTTGTGATTGAAGAGACATATTGTTTCTTGTATATGCAAAGGATAAGTGTGGAAAGTCTGGAACACAAATAAACCCATGCTATCAGTATACTTTTAAATATTTTCTAAATATCTAAAATTGATTCTGTCTTACTTGTGTAATCAGAAAAAAAATTGTCATATTCATTTGATAAAATATGAAAATGCCACCAGAGATTCATTTGTTTTGACAGGAGGAAGTAAATAATTTGAAGAAAGATACTGGATATTTTAGATGTATTCTAAAATGGAAATATAGGATTAATATGTTTTTGCCTTTGTAACAAAGGAGAAGAGTCGGCGGTATGAAAGAACACATTCTAAAAGCAATGAGACCATATCTTCAGTGGCTGACATAAAACCATGTTGTATAGAATATAGCAATGATAACTGGGTACACATGGATTCCATTTTAACTGTGTTTCAATAAATGCTTAGAAATATAGCTGGGAAAACTCTGTCAGAACCTATTAGTGGTTTCACCAACATAAATGTTAAAAACTTATTCCAGATGTTAGAATAGGTTGAATCTACTATCAGATTCCCTTACCCAAATTGTTGAGATATTTACTTTTAGATTCCAGTGCCCATCATCCTACATTAGCTCATGTTTTAACTGCTATTATTCTTATTAATTTTCAAATAATAGTATCATTAAAATTTAAAATGATATAATTGAAATGATGATATCTAGTTACAGATATATATTTGTATATACATAGGTAAATTTCACTTAGTAAACTTGTAATTTTTAAATGATCTCTGAAATCATGATTGCTATATTCTCTCCTATTAACTTGAGAGTTAAGAACCTTCACATACTTGATGTTACAGGCAAAGTAAAGAAAAGGCCCTAGAGCACTTAAGAAAGATTTATATTTTATTTGACTGAAATGAACCCTGTTAAATTATAAAGTGATTTTCTCCTTTCATGAGACTCTTTTGTAAGTTTTCATTTCAGTTTTCAAAAATGAGGACCCAATTATATCAAAAGAGGCTATAATTATTTTTAAATACCTGAGTGCACATTAGTAAATAATGAAAGCATTTATGGCTCTCTTGCTTTTTAGTAAAGACATATATACATATATTCTTTCCTCCATATATATGTATGTGTATATATGTGTAGAAAATATTGTGATCATATAGATCATATGTGTGTGTATATATGTCTTTATGACATATATTTATCTTTATCACATATATACACATACATGGTGATCATATAGATAATGTCTTTATGACATATGATCTATAAATCATACAGATTATATGTGTTTATGACATATATACACGCATATCATCTCTATCATCACCATGTATGTATGTGTGTATATTTGTCCATATATATGAAATACATGTATATGAAATATTTTGATATTTCATTTAAGTGGCTGGAAATAAATATTGGATGCCTATACTGGAAAAAATGATCTTAGGTTATACTGTTCTCAGAAAATGGGCCTCATTAGAAAAAAAATTAGAAATTAAATAAAACACTAACAAAAATAAATATTAGAAAGTAAATAACACACTAACAGAAGAGTGCACTGAAAAGGTCAGAAGCAGGGCAAAAAAGGATAGATGATTGTCAAAGAGACATATAAGAGGAATAAGAAATAATAAGAGCATGAGAGGACCTAATACTAATGGATTTGAATTAAAGAAGCCCATCCAGACTCCTTTCATATGTTCTGGGGACCTAAGGCTAAATCGGCTTTTATTTAATTCTTTTCCCCTTTAATTACTTTAGTATCAGATAGGACCATCCCACTATACAAGTATCCTTTTTTATCTTTGGTCACTAACTATTCACAATTTTCTTACCTAATATATAGGATCTTTAAGGTTTTTGACAGGCTGGAGGACACAAACAATACCCTTGATGCCAAAATGTGAAATCATACCTAGCTCAATCTGTTTAGTTTTGATTATTCACTTGTCAGCCCAGGACATACCAAGAGGCCAAGTATACACAGGCAAAATATAAGCAGAGGCCTCAGGGTCTGAATTAAAGATTGGGTCATTCTTTTCCTGTGTATGTGGATGGGTGTGTGTGAGTGTTTGTATTGGTGTGATTTTCTATGACTTGAGTTGCCATAGTGAGCACAGAGGGTTCACAGTGTTGTCACAGGGAAAGAATTATAATATGTTGACATGAGAAACAGGTAACATTTTTTTCTCCTGATTTTTATTACTCTTGCTTAAAATATTTTCTTTTACCTGTGTTGGAATTGTTCCCAGTATTGCTCTCGTGTTGCTGGCATTAATTAATAAAAACAAACTCTCACACAATTCTGTCTCTGTCATTGCTACCTTGCTTAGAACCACAAATACCCTTTGGTCATCAAAAAGAGAGGTTGTGGTATTGCTGAAATACCCTTCAAACTGTATGCCTCCTCTGACGTGAGGTGTTATTAGCTCCTTCTGTCTTTAGGGTATTAAGAATGTTCTTAAAATTCTCAGCTTCTATGTTGCTGTCCACCCCATGGTGCCAGCTCACCTTCTTAAGCCAAAGCAATGTAATTCTTAGTCATCCAGCAGGTGGAGTTAGGTCGCCTAATCTCCACCAAATCGCAAAGAAAATGCTGAGAGGATACTGATGTGTAAGAGCTGGGCCTACACAGATAGAAATGCTTATGTTTCTGTATCAGGAAAGTTTAAAGCATCCTGTTCCCTCTTTCTTGAACTGATTGAAAAATCTATGATTGCTTTGATCATTAGCACTAAAATGTTTATCTGAAGGCTCTCCAAATCAGCCCTATCTAATCTATCAGAGTAAAGAACAGAAAAAGAAGGGCATTTCTTGTTTCTGCTAATTCTCGAGTTCTTCTTTTTTATGAGAATGCATTATCTGTTTAGAAAACAATGTTAGCACATATCCATAAATCCAGGAACATATGAATGTAAACAGAGTCACAGTAGCTCATAAGACAGAAACATAAACACACCTAGCATTGATCCCCGTCACTAATCAACACATATCTTCCACATGGTCCCCCAAAGCATCTAGACTTTGACAACCAACCCACCCAAATGCCATTTATGTGGTGTGTGTTCTGAGGTGGAGTGGAAAGATGTGCACCCAGCTGGGGGTAAGATGCTTAAAGACAAAGAAAACAATGAAACCCACGTGCATTCTGGAGTAAATGCTATCTAGGAGCCTGGTAAGAGTCATGAATTAACTTCTAACAACAGCTGTTGAATAGAAACAGCATCTCCCAAATTTTTCTTAAGAAACTACCAAAACTCCATGATTTAAACATTTCTGGTTTATTGCCTCTGCTCATCTTAAGGCTACTGTAGAGGACGATATGTAAAATATGCTCATAGGACCTAAGGAATTATCTGGTACAGGTCCAGAAAAAAAAGAAGAAATATTTAAATACAGAAGGTATATAATCTAAGATTTATTGCCTCTAGCTGCTTCCTTAGCAGTGCTTTGTACATAATAATAGCTTATCCTATTTTTCCCACTGGGGAGGCAGAAAATAAAGTTAATATCATCCTTCTATCAGAAACATTAAATCAAATTCTTTCATTCTGAAATCTTAGTCCTCGAGTATGTAAAGTTGGGGGTTAGATATGCAATACAGAGGAAATGAAGATAGAGGAAGTAATTAATATTGCTTTACAATTCTTTAATATACATATATTTCTATACACATAAAACATGTATAAAATATTTGGCCAAAAACATTGTTCCAGCATCATTAATTCTTTAGAGGAAGGCATTTTACTTCTATAGTGAGGAAGCCAGGGTTCTCCTATATTGGTTGCACTAAGAGTTCATGTCCAGCACTAACATAAACTCAGGATATGGACAAACATGTCTGGCAGGACCATAAGAGCATCTAGGAGAAAGCTAAACCGCAGAGACAACCTGAGTAATGTGAGTTTTTATCCAGGTAACTCACATAAGATCTAAAACCTAGAATCTTTGGCATAAGTTAGGGGAAAGAACAAAGTTCACATTACAATACTTTAAAAGATGTGAGAGACAATTTGACTGTGTTCTGTTACATCTTAACCTTTATTCAAAGGAGTTTTATAATTATAGCAATTCAAAGAAAGAAAAGCAACTAGAATGGACACAAAGAATTGAACAGAAATCGGAGAGGAGAGGTTTACATACAGGTGAATAGTTTCAACAGAATTTAAACAGTTTATCCATAAGTATTCTTGTCAGCAGACTGCTCTGAAACTTCTTGGCACAGATTTTTCCCTGTTCTCTTCCTGCTCCCTCCTATTAGATAGCTTCCTCTTCTTTATCCAGACAGCTACTCCCTACAGCCTCTTTCTCTGCATTGCTCATTGGCTGGTGTGTATTTCTTCTAAAGAGATTACCGTGAAGACTTGTTTCATTCACCTTCTAGGCACATGACATGACTTTCACTTTTAGCAAACTTTCATAATGCTTTTAGCTGTGGAAAGTTATACAAACTAATTTATGTCTAGGAAGCAAATAGATTAACTTAATGCCCTTCAAAGGATATTAAAGGGCATTCAAAGGCATTCTTCAACAACACTAAGAAGACAATTTAAAAATGAATCTTCCCATTTCAGGCAAGACTATGATTTTATTCAAATGAAATTTGGTACATTCTCTATCCAAGGGAGATCTCCAGGATTTGGAACTGCATACTGTAGTTAGTGTTAACCTTTATTTAATGACAACCAGCCAATGCAGAAAATGGGAAAATAGGGATGGCATTTTATGTGGCTTTATTTTTTTTGTTGTTGGAAGACAGTGTTTTCAATCAACAGGTGTGGTCTTCTAGGTCTGTTCTTATAAGAACTTCTGGCTGCTGTACAGGTTACTCATAAGCTGCACCTGTCAGACACCAAAGTCTTCCATCTACCCCTTAGAGAGAAAAAAGAGAGTAAGAGTGTTTTGACTCTTTCATTCTTTTATGAGTTTCAATTTAAAATGTTTATTTTATTCACACAGAGGCCCAGATTTCTTTCAGAGAACAACTCATTACCAATGTCAGAACTCGCAAAACCTGCTGTTGGGTCTGAAACACACAAGCTTACCTATCAGCTTCCTCCCCCGCCTTCTACACCCACCCACTTTCAACCTGTTTCCAATATACACCAAACCTTCTCATAGAACTTTGGCAGGGACCTGCATTATGCATTGCTGTAGTTCAAACAGAGCAGAACAACAAACAAAGAATCTTTTTCCCTCATGTAACCATGAGTGGGGAAAATTATTCCCCTAAAGGACACACCCTGAAAAACAACAGTAAAGAAGGTAGAATAAAGCGAACAGATTACTGCTTAAAAGCCCACACACCATACCACATTTAAACTTTCCCCTCTCTTGCTGAGCAGCACTTTTTGTGTTGTAGCCTTTTCTTGGTTAGTAAATTTTCCAGTTGCATTCAAAAAAAAAAAGATCAGACATTGGAGAAGAGATGCTGTAAGTTATAAAGAATAAAAGGGACAACAGAAATGCATTTCTGTAAGTAAAATCTTTAGTTCTGAATTTAGCATATAATCTCGAAGAAACTACAGTTTCACAGAGAACAGAGAACGTATGTCCAACATATCATGGTAGCTCATTTTCCCACCCCTAACAGATCAATACCAATGGGATTGATTCTTATAACCCCTGGACAGAGTTGATCCAGTACTTTTTTCCTACATTTTTTTCTTCTGGTGATCCTATCTTATAAAAATTCTCTGGCTTCTGACAAGTGTTCCAAATTCAACTGGATAACAGCTTTAGGCGAATTCATCTGTCATAGACACTGAAAGGCATTTTTGTGTCTTGTCTTCAGTAAAATATGTTGCCAGGGTGGTGGCTGGTGGCACCATGTCAAGTTTCCTGCCTTTTGCCTTCAAGTCCCTACCTTTGGCCATACTCTAATGTGAGCAGGTGAGTGATACAGCAAGATTTTGGTCTACCGTTTTCTTGCTGTGAGTGGATCAGTTAACAAGGCCTGCAATTGTCTCCCCACCAAACAATCTCAGTAATTACCACCAAGCACTCTGAAGCATTTAGATAACACCTTTCATTTAGAGAAAGAAAAGTCCTAAATGGTGTCAGATTTAGTATTTATGTATCATATTAAATGAATGGGGAGCTGTAATTACTTTTGTTTTTTGTTGTTAAATTGATCTTTGTTACCTAGCCTCAATTTAAAATCAAGGTACATAAATGACCTTTATGTTGGATATTTAGATACAATGTAGTCTTCAAATTAGAAACAAGGCTTTCTTTAATTTCCAGGCACAGAAAGCTTTTCTATGCGTTGTTTGGGCCTTTCATTTCTGTGAAGTCATTTTAGACAATACCGGGTTTTTTCTGAAGATAAATAGTTTCGTAAAAGCCAAGTGACATAAATCAGAAAGAAAAGATAGCTATCTTCATCTGAATATGTCAAGAAAAATTCTGGTCAATTTACAAGAGAGTGATTATAGCAAGGCCACTAAGAAATGACTTCTAGAAATTAAATATACCCATTTAGTTAAGGCATGATTTTGTAACTACTGAATATCAGTGGCAAAGTTGAGCTGAGTGCATTTTTATGATAAGTTTAATAATTGGACTGGGGAAAAGTGGAGATGTGGAAAGATAGAGAGAGCTCCGGAGGAAAAAGGAGAGGCTGGGAGATGTGGAAGAAGAAAGATGTAAATAAATCCATGGACACTAACATCTGTTCTGTATTCAATCACATTTATAAAATAAAAATCAGAAACTTCCACACCTTTCTGCTCTTTCTTTGCACTTATTAAAAAAGAAAAAAATTTCATGTCTAATGACTTAACCTTGCCAAATATAGTTCTCTACTTATCAATAAGAGAATATTACAGTTATTATTATATATCATCTGTGTACATTATTTTGCTCTACTTCAAAATGGTATCAACAAAATGATAATTTTGACAAGATTTTAAAAGATTGATGAGTCCCAGCTAGTTACAAAAGAACAAAAAGTTTTCATTTGTTTTTCCAAACATATAAAAATATAACATTAAATAACAAGAGCCATTTATGGTATTAAGAAAAATAAAACTCTTGGTACTATAAATTATTTTTATAGTTGTGGTCACCTATATCACCTTTCTTTTTATTTCTAAGCCTATCAAATCATGCTCATTTGTGTAGCTAAATTGCAATGTATAGCCTGTTAACATATGACATTCCTGTCTGGCTCAGAGAACCCTCTAAGTCCCTAGGACTCAATAAAATCTGATTTGTCTCATCTAATTCAAGGATTTCAAGTCAAAACCCTCAAGCCAAAAACAGTATGATAGTACTCTCTAAGCTCTGGACATTTCAGTACAATAATTCCTTTAGAAAAGACGGAAAAAAAAAAAAAAAAAAAGGAGGCTTCTTTTCCCTGTTCCTGTCTTTGCAGTGTTGCTGATCAAAGACAGGAAGCTGAGTGCCTAGGAATGCCTTAGTAGACTGGGTTTATGATGACGACTTTATTCTTGCTATTTTTGGTTATGAGAATTTGGAACTCTAAATCTATAGAAACAACGCTACTAATAATATTTAAATCCAAAAGTTTCTAATTGAATTTATATGTAGTTCCTAGATGGCAAATTAATGAACTTATGAATAAAAAGCTCATCTCTATATTTCCCAATATTTTCTTCATGTTAATACATAATAATATAATACTATAGGAAGCAAGGAAGGTAGGAAAAAGTTAAAGGACATTTTCTCTAGACTAATTTTCGTTCTCCTGGATTACTCCTCATGTGTAAAGTTATATATAAAAGTACATTTATTACCAGATGAGGCTCTAAGATACATATACTCTGCTTTTATGTTCTTTTGTCCTTTAATTGCCTTGAATTTACCTCAAACTAAAAGTTTCTGCTGAGTTCAGAACGGGGAATGTTGGCCAAGGTATGCAGCATGACGATCCTAGCAATGAGGAGGACAACTATTGAAAATCATAAAATGCAGGGCCGGACGTGGTGGCTCACGCCTGTAATCCCAGCACTTTGGGAGGCCGAGTCGGGTGGATCACAAGGTCAGGAGATCTAGACCATCCTGGAAAACAGAGTGAAACCCCGTCTCTACTAGAAATACAAAAAAATTAGCCGGGCATGGTGGCGGGCGCCTATAGTCCCAGCTACTCGGGAGGCTGAGGCAGGAGAATGCCATGAATCCGGGAGGCGGAGTTTGCAGTGAGCCAAGATCGCGCCACTGCACTCCAGCCTGGGCGACGGAGCGAGACTCAATCAAAAAAAAAAAAAAAAAAAAAAAAAAATTCGTAAAATGCTACCCATTGTTTCCTTCAAGGGAGTGGAAAAAATAAAGGTCTGAACCCATGATAACATTTTTATTCTATCAGCATATTCTCTGTGAAATTCTTCATACCTGGCATGAGCCAAATCCCTTCAAGTTTGGAAGCTCTTCGTGAGGGGAAGAGAGGTAAGAAATACCTCCTTTGTCTCATACTTGACTTCTTCCATCAAACCTATTGCCTTTTCACATAAGGAGAGTCTCTGAAGCATTTCTTCCAACCCCGCAGGGCCATTTCTAGTCCTCTTTGGTAGTCATGTGGAAAAGGATGCCATCAGATCTCTTCCCTCTTTTTTCTGCCATGTATTCATAACACCATGGCAGTATGAATTTGAACAAAATAAGTTAACAGCCATGTAAGTTGCTAATTTTTAACACTATTTTATAAAGCTGTAAGATTACCTATGTCAGGATAAGTAACGTAAATAACACTGTATGTGTGTGTGTATATATATATCTTGTGTAAATGTACATCATAACTCAATCATCCCACTTTGCTAGATGCTGGAGATAAAATGATGAATGAAGATGAGGACTGTATCTTTAAGAACTTGAAGTCAACACAGTAAATGGTGTTTGTGAACCTTTCATTCTTGAAGGAATTCATTGTATCGCTGGCAATGAAGATATTTTTTTCAAGCCATGAGATTGTAGTAAAGCAGAATCAAATTAAGTTTTATATGAAATTTCCTTGCTTTTAATTTTCTATAAAACGGTTCTTTCAGTAAGACTTTTATTTAATAATTTTGGCAAAGCTATAGAATTTATAAATATTGAAATAGTCATTCTCAGGCAAAAACTTTTGAGTCATATAACTGGCTTTGTCTGCTGTCTCTTCATCTGATTTACCTTCTCTTTCTCTTTTACTTGTTCCTACTGTTATATTCTTGAATACCAGATCCCCGCTTTGTTTTAAATTTTTTGATGAGTCCTCAACCTATTTATCATTTAAAAATCTATGACAGAATATCTATATTTTGGGCCTGTTCTAAGATAATTTGTTAAAGAATTTGACTCACAAATTCTTTAAGTTAGGCAATAAAGAAGTTAAAGCCACTTGTCTTTTCCCTCACTAATAGACATAATTATAATAAATAAAATAATTTAGGACTGCTAATGCTTCAGTTTTGTTCCATCTGCCAAATGAGTTTATGAATTGTCTATTAAGATTTGAAGAAAACAAAGAAACAATAATCAAAAAACACTAGACACCCATAATTTTCCTTTTTTGTTGTTTCTGTTCTGATGCCATAGAATACTGTAGGTGTCTGATTACTGAACAGGAAACAGAGATCACCAACTGCTACATTTGGGCATTTCCATCAAATGGCCACCTGTTGAGGACAGTGCTGGCCATTCTCCTGGGCAAGTTTATAGGTTGCTCTCCTGTATATTAGAGGAGAAATGACAGAGGTCTATGAGATTGTGGATTTACTCTGAGGTTTAAAACCTAATGCTCAGAGCAAGGAGGTAGTGTGGATTTGACCCTTAGCCAAGTAAATCAGAGAAACGTAAGTTGCATAAAGTTTTCTGATGATAAAAGTGACCACAGCAACCATCTAGGAGTAGAACCGGCATGTGAGCCAAATACAAAAAAACAAAACTTAGAAGGGAGGAGCTCAGATCTTCATAAGAATATATGCTAATGGGTTTTTATTTCATTTTTACATTAGTTTAATTATTGAAGATTTACCTTACTTAATTCCTAGCTTAATCATGAGGAATCTAAGAATATTAAGATGTTCTCTATAAGGTCACTTGTTGCTAATTGTGTTCTAATCATTTATTTTAGATCTTAAAGCTGAATTTTCACTTGTATGAATTTTGTTAATAGTATGGACTCTGATATCACATGGGTAGGGTAGAGACACTTCTCCACACACTGTGCAACACTGGACAATTTAGTGACCCTTTTGAAATCGTACTTTCGCCATCTGTGATAGAGAAATGAAACAATAGCACCTACAGCACAGGATCATTTTAAGTAATAAATCTAATCACTTATTCTTACATTCAATAAATATTTACTAGGTGCCAACTTTATACAAGGCATTGTACCAGGCACTGTGAACACAATGGGAAAAACAAGATCCTCATCTTCTTAGCATTTACATTTTAGTGGTTTAGGAGAAAATATATAGTAGTAAACAGAAATAAATATAATAAACACACTATCAAATCTGGTAACTAAGAAACAAATATGTTAATGTGAGAAGGAAATACTCTTAAGCAACTAGGGAAATGAGACTGCAAAAGGAAATCTACCAATGCAGTGTGTGCTATTGGGTAGTTTACCACTGTGGAAAACTAGAGCGTAATCCCTCTAGAGAACTCTAGGTGTCAGTGAAGAACATTAGGTCTCAAGAGCAATACCACACTGGGATCACAGGAGCTGGAATACTTTCAATATCAACTTTTATCAATCATCGGTCAAGGGATGCTGAGCAGGTATGAGTTTATTTGATAATTATGATCTGCTCTGTCCATGAACAGAGTAGTTCAGCAAAGAGAAACGGGATACAGAGAAATAAAGGGTTCTATGGGGGGAAATATGTCAGTAAAAGGACTATAAGAGGAAGTGATATTTGAGCTGTTAACTAAGTAAAGTAAGGAGGTGACTCAGGTAAATACCTTGAGATGAAAACAGAAATTCTAAGATCTTGATGTGAAATCATGCTTGATATGTTTGTGACACAGAATGACAGTGTGGCAGAACACGACTATTGATAAAGATAATAAGGCCATGATGAGGGCTATAAGATTTATATTAACTAATAGAAAGATTTTGAAAGGCTTTTAAATAGGAGAATGATATAATCCAACATACATTTTTAAATGATAGCTTTGTTTAATCATTATTAAGGGTAGACCATCAGGGAATTAGAATAAAAACATCAAGACCAATTAGGAGATTCTTGTTTATATTAGGAAAGAGGTGCTTAAACTTTCAACAGTTAAACTCTTAAAAATTATTGAGAACCTCAAAGAACTTTTATTTAAATGAGCTATATCTATCTACTGCTTTAGAAATCAAAACTGAAGGCCAAGCACGGTGGCTCATACCTGTAATTCCAGCACTTTGGGAGGTGGAGGGGGGGCGTATCAACTGAGATCAGGAGTTCGAGACCAGTCTGGCCAACATGGTGAAACACCATCTCTACTAAAATACAAAAAAATTAGCCACGCATGGTGGCAGGCGTCTGTAATCCCAGCTACTAGGGAGGCTGAGGTAGGGGAATTGCTTGAACCCGGGAGGCAGCAGTTGCAGTGAGCCGAGATCGCACCACTATACTCCAGTCTGGGCAACAGAGCAAGACTCCATCAAAAAAAAAAAAAAAAAAATGAAAGGAAGGAAGGAAGGAGTAAAAAAAAAAAAAAAAAAAACCCTTCATTGGGATGTGATTCACATACCATAAAATTCACCTGCTTCAAGTATACAGATTATTTCCTCACTCAGGTGTTAAGCCTAGTTCCAATTCGTTAGTTTTCCTTTACAATAAACCCCCATGACACAGGTTTACCTATGTAACAAACCTGCACTTGCACCTCTGAACTTGAAAGTTTTTTTTTTTTTAGTATACAGCCAATGGTTTGTTAATATTCAGAGTTGTACAATCATTATACTTAATTTTAGAATATTTTCATCACCTGCAAAATAAATGTGTATTCTTTTCCAATCATTCCTCATCTGTCTATGAACCTCAAGAAACCACTAGTCTACTTTTTGTCTTTACAAATTTACCTCTTCTGGATATCTGGATATTTTGTTGAGCTAAACAATATGTGGTTTTTGCGACTAGCTTTTATCACTTAAAATGTTTTAAGGTTATATTTCATTGTGTGGATATACTACATTTTATTTATCCTTTCATCATTTGGTAGACATTTGCATTGTTTCCATTTTTTATCTATTACAAATAATGCTGCTATAAACATTTGTGCACACGTTTTTGTTTTTACACATGTCTTCATTCATTTTGGGTAGAAAGCTAGGAGTAGGGTTGCTGATCATATAGTAATTCTACATTTAACCTTTGAGGAAATGCCAAGCTTCCATTTTCCAATCAAAACTTTTATTTATTTTTAAAATACAAATAATACACAAGCACAAATTCTATTAACTGTAAAAAGTGATGCTGTTATGTTTTCCATATAAACTCTGGAGAAGTTCACTATACAGCTAGGAAAGAAACAGTATGATTAAGGCAAATAACATATTAGTACAATCAGGAAAGTAATACGTAAAGAGTATGATAATTTTCCTATATGTGAAATCCTGGGGATGGGGTAGGATTGGAGTCAGCTCTGAGGTGGAAATACTATGTTTGTGATAGCTGATTTCAAAACTAGGAGAAATGATGAGAGGTGTGTAGGATTCCTAAAGTGGTGAGAAGGCCAGATGAATTTAAAATAAGGTAGGGTACTTGATATGTAAGTTTGAGATCTATTAGCATATATATGGCATTCAAGTCATAGGTAAAAATAATATTACCTAGTGAGTGAGTGTAGATAAAGCAAAAGAGATACAAGGACTGAGGCTTATAACATTCCAAGAGTTTAGGAAACCATGAGACCTCAACTTGAGAGAGTTAAAAGCAGTAACCAACAAGCCTTCAGGGAAACTAGGCGAGAGTGCAGTCTTAGAAGCCAATTCAACAAAAAGCTTTGAAGAAAGAGTTACTGACTGTGTTAAATGTTATTGAAAGGTTGAGTAAGAGAATTGATTGTGTGCTTTCTTTGCCACAGAGAGATCATGTGTGACTGTGGGTGGTTTCAAAAGAGTGGTGATAAAAATCTGATTGATGTGGTTTCAAGAACAAATAGAACCAGAGGGATCCAAGAGAACTTCCTTACTCTTTGCTGCAAAGAAAGGCAGAAAAATGGAGTATAACCTAGGAGTTCAGTGGTCCAGGTCGTTTTTGTTTGTTTGTTGTTTAATTGAATGGCTTACTCCATGGGTTGATAATAAAGAAAATGATAGACTATAGAAGCAATCATTGATAATGAATTAAGACAATAAATAATTACCAGAGCAAGTCCTTGAAAATAAAAGAGGATGAAATCTAGGGCACAAGTGGAGAAGCTGACATTCGATTAGGACATGGCCACTGATATGGTTTGGATCTATGTCCCCACCAAATCTCACGTCAAATTGTAATCCCTAATGGGGGAGGTAAGGCCTGGAAGGAGGTGATTGCATCATAGGGGCGTATTTCTCATGAATGGTTTACCACCATCTCCTTGGTACTGTCCTTGCAATGGCTAGTGAGTTCTCATGACGTCTGGCAATTTAACAGTGTGTGGCACCGTTCTCAGCCCCTGCCCCTCTCGGTGTTGCTCCCACCATGTGAGATGCCTTGCTCCCTCTTTGTCTTCCACCATGATTATGAAGTTTCCTGAGACCTCCCCAGAAGCTGAGCACATGCCAGCATCATGCTTCCTGTATAGCTTATGGAACTTTTAGCCATTTAAACCCTTTTCATTATAAATTACCCATCTCAGGTATTTATAGCCATGTGAGAACAGACACTGACCACACAGAAACATGAATAACCGTCAGAACATGTTACAAACACCTCTATGCGCACAAACTAGAAAATCTAGAGGAAATGGATAAATACCTAGACATATACACCCTCCCAAGACTCCACCAGGAAGAAATTGAATTCCTAAACAGACCAATAATGGGTTCTAGAATTGAATCAGTAACAAATCAAATTTTTAAAAAAGCCTACGACCAGATGGGTTCACAGCCGAATTCTGCAAGAAATAACAAAAAGAGTTAGTACCATTTCTACTGAAACTATTCCAAAAAATTGAGGGGGAGGAACTCCTCCTTAACACATTCTGTGAAGCCAGTGTCATCCTGATATCAAAACTTGGCAGAGACACAACAAAAACATAAAACTTCAGGCCAATATCTTGTATGAACATTGATGCAAAAATCCGCAGTAAAATATTTGCAAACAGAATCCAGGAGTACAACAAAAAGCTTATCCATCCCTGGGATGCAAGGTTGGTTCAACATATTAAAATCAATAAATACGATTCATCACATAAACAGTAATAAAGAAATAACCACATGATATTCTCAATAGATGCAGAAAAGCCTTTGTCTAAAATTCAACCCTTGCATGATAAGGAATCTCAGTAAACTAGATATTGAAGGAAAATACCTCAAAATAATACGAGCCATCTATGACAAACACACAGTCAACATCATGCTGACTGAGCAAAAGCTGGAAACATTCCCCTTGAAAACCAGCATAAGACAAGGATTCCCTCTCTCACCATTCCTATTCAACATAGTATTGATAGTCCTGGACAGAGCAGTTAGGCAAGATAAAGTAATAAAAGGCATCCAAATAGGAAGAGAGGAAGTCAAACTATTCTTGTTTGCAGAAGACATGATCCTATACCTAGAAAAACCCATAGCCTCAGCCCAAAGCCTCCTTAAGTTGATAAACCCCTTCAGCAAAATCTCAGAATAAGAAATCAATGTATGAAAATCACTAACATTCCTGTACGTCAACAAGATAAAAGGCAAGGGCCAAATCAGAAATGCAGTTGCCGCAAAAGGAATAAAATACCTAGGAATACAGCTAATTGGGAGTGGGGGAAAGCTCTTTACAATGAGAAGGACAAAACACTGCTCAGAGAAATCAGAGATGACACAAACAAATAGAAAAACATTCCATGCCCATGGATAGGTAGAATCAAAATTGTTAAAATGGCCATACTGCCCAAAGCAATTTATAGATTCAGTGGTATTCCTATCAAACTACCACAACATTCTTCACAGAATTAGAAAAACCTATTTTAAAATTCATATGGAACCAAAAAGTCCAAATAGCTAAGGCAATACTAAGCTAAAAGAACAAGGCTGGAGGCATCATGTTACCCAACTTCAAAGAATACTACAGGGCTACAGTAATCAAAACAGCATGACAATGATATTAAAACAGACACATAAACCAATGGAACAGAATATACAGCCCAGAAATAAGTCTGCACAACTGCAACTATCAAATCTTCGACAATGCTGACAAAAATAAGCAATGAGGCCAGGACTTCCTATTCAATAAATTGGGCTGAAATAACTGGCTAGCCATATGCAGAGGATTGAAACTAAACTTCTTCCTTACAGCGTATATAAAAATCAACTCAAGATAGATTGAAGACTCCAATGTAAAATCCCAAACTATGAAAACTCTGGAAGACAACCTAGGTAATACCATTCTAGACATAGGAATGGAAAAATATTTTATGATGCAGATGTTAAAAACAATTGCAGCAAAATAGCAAAAATTATCAAAAGAGATCTAATTAAACTAAAGAGTTTTGCACAGCAAAAGAAACTATTAACCGTGTAACAGACAGCCTACAGAATGAGAGAAAATTTTTTCAACTATGCATCTGACAAAGGTGTAATATCCAGCATCTATAAGGAACATAAATTTAAAACAAAAAAAAGGCCCCATTAAAATAGGGGCAAAGGACATGAACAGACACTTTTCAAAAGAAGACACATACTTCCAACAAGCATATAATAAAAGCTCAACATAACTGATCACTGGAGAAATGCAAATAAAAACCACAGTGAGATACCATCTCACACCAGTCAGAATGGCTACTATTAAAACGTCAAAAAATAATAGATGCTGGCAAGGTTGTGGAGACAAAGGAATGCTTATACACTGTTGGTGACAGTGTAAATTAGTTCAACAGTTATGGAAGACAGTGTGGCAATTCCTCAAAGACCTAAAAACAGAAATACTATTCGACTCAGCAATCCTATTACTGTGTATATCCAAAGGAATATATCATTCTATCATAAAGACACATGCACGTGTATGTTCACTGAAGCATTATTCACAATAGTGAATGGAATCAATCCAAATGTCCATCAACGGTAGACTGGATAAAGCATATCTGATACAAATACACCATGCAACCATGCAACACTATGCAGCCATAAAAAAGGATGAGATTATGTCCTTTACATGAACACGGACAGCCGTTGTCCCTAGCAGACTAGTGTAGAAACAGAAAACCAAACACTGCATGTTCTCAGTTATAACTGGGAGCTAAATGATGAGAACACACGGACACATACGGGGGAAGAATAGACACTAGGACCTACCTGAAGGTGGATGATGGGAAGATCTAGAAGAGCAGAAGAAATAACTAAGGAGTACCAGGCTTACTACCTGGGTGATGAAATAATCTGTAAAACAAACCCCCATGACATGAGTTTACCTACATAACAAACCTGCATGTGTACCCCTGAGCTTAAAACATTTTTTTTTAAAGATAGAATATGGACAGGTAAGTGGAAGGACATTAGTAGATCTGGTGGGAGAAGTAAAATTAATTTTACTTCTGATCGCTTCTATTTTCTTGTATAAGAAGTAGTTATAAGTGAGAGGGGAAACAATGTGTCAAAAGTCTGAGGCTTGAAGAGAGATAAAATATTTAGGAAATGAAAGGATAAACATACTCAGAAAACACAGTGGATTGGCAGTCAATCAAAGTAAATAGGTATACCCAATGCCTCGCACATTGCAAGGACTGAATATTTGTAAGTAGTTTTATATTACCTAAGCCCACATTTTTTGTGGCCACTTCTGATGTATACATCCCACTCATATTACACATCTATACACCTGCATAATTTGTTGTTTTGCTTTAAGATGTCTTCAAAGTTGAAGGGCCTTTTCTCCTTTTCATTCATCTTCTGAACTCTTACACTTTCTTTAAAATGCAATTCGAAATCCTTCCACCAGGAAACATTCTCTGTTCCCTGTTAGCAACAACTAATTTTCATTTTCTTTTCATTTATTCTTGCAAAGTGAAATTCACTGACACAAAAGTTTTATACCATTACTTTGCTTAAAATTTTCCAAAACCTCCTCATTGCATTAAAAAAAAAAAAATCCACATTTTTATATCTGTCTAGAAAGGCCCTGCTTCGTCCTCTTCCATTGCACCTTTCTCCACCTTCCTCAACAGGTACAACTTGTTCCTGCCTCAGGAACTTTGTACTTGATGTTCCCTCTATGCAGATCATGCAGGTCATTGCATATTTGATACCTTCTTATTATTCAGGTCTCAGCTCAATTCCTTTTTTCTCTTCTTTCAGAGGTACTCTGAATGACTGCGCTATCAAAAGTTGCCTAGTATGTCATTTGCTGTGAAGATAGCTTGTCTTGTTTTCTTGCAATTATCTATTTATGGTCTGTCTATGCCATGAGTATGTAAGCCTCATAAATATAGGTACTACTTCTACCTGGTTCACAGCTACACATTAAGGTCATAGAATAATGCCTGAGACAAAATATGTTGTTAATACATATTTGTTTAAGAAATAAATATTGCACGATCCTCCAAAGTATTTAGTTTGCTGCATATATCTATGTAGTAGCAGCAAGGTTTTGCTAGTAGTGATATGTATTACTAAAGATAATAGATCTTTACTTTTTTTTTACAGCAGGTGAACAACCACCAGCACAGCCACCAGCTGACCAACAGCAACCTCTGGACTGAAGTTGTTTTGAAGATAACAATGGAATATGAATTGTAAGAAAAAAACTCCACTGTAACCTTTTCTAAAAACAACTTCATTTTCAATTTGATTTCAATATGATACTCGAATGGTCATGCTGGGAAAAAGCCTTGAATATCTCAGCAACTCAAATTCCTTGACATAAACAAACTATCTGGTGGAAGGACAACCTCCAGTGATGCTTGGTTTCCAAACAAACTTTCCATTGTTCTGAATAAGGAAACTTGAAGCATCTACTAGCATTTTCTATCTATTATCTCCTAGAATCAGTGCCCACATATTTTCTCTTAGATATTCCTAGGACTAGATTTAGAAACTTCTCCTGGTTTGGCTATCTCTCCTGTGTGCTGTCAGTGCAATAATTTTAATGGGTATAAACACACCTGGAGGCCAACAGAGCCTCTCCCAATTCCCTGTTCCTCTTTGGCTGCCTGCCCAAGGAACCGGCAATGCTGACCTCAAACAGAGTGTGGCACTTGACTTCACCTTTTTTTTTTCTTTTTAATTATCTAAAGAAATGTCGGTTTATCTCTAAACACATTTTGTTTTCATAGTCTCATCATTTGGAACACCTGGTAAACTGTTACAAAATCCGTAATGTAAGTTACAAGTGGGTATTTGGCTATAAGCTAAGTCTGCTTTCTTTCCTTTCTTTCATTCTTTTTTTCTTTCTTTCTCATATATATATTTAGTACTTACTGTGTGCTAAGGATAGCAATCAGTATTTGTGACAGAGAAATGATTACATGAGATCCTGCCTTGGAACTTGAGGTTAAAAAACAGGAGAAATGTGAAAAGACAATATTAAACAATATTATGTTTGCTATAATAACAATATCCATAGGGGCTTATGGGAAGACAAGCTTTCCCTAGTAAAAAGCCTTCAGAGGGAAGTTTGTACTGGAGTTGGGTATGAGCGTGGCCTGGCCTTGACTTGCTTCCCCAGTTGATGAGCAGAGTTCAGGAGCTGTGCCGAAGGATCCTCAAACTTAAAGTCCATCTCCAGGAGACATATTATTTTCCTAGAACCTAAAACCAAAGTTTGACATATCTTTGTAGAGAAATTAATAGTAATTTTCTTTCCAGCAATATTACTTGTCTTTATGCAAAGGATCAAAATCTTGAAGGGATGCCTTATCCAATTTAAAGACAAAAAGTCACTACGTCTTGAGCATATCCTATAAATGACATTTGAATAAAAGTGGAACCCATATTATTAAGTTCCTTATATGTCATGCTAAACAATTTGAGATGTCTGCTTTAAAAAGCATGAGTCCAACAGAAGTTTTTAGTCAGGTTTTCAGTTGTTCCTTTACTAATGAATGGCAAATGTCAAAACTTGTTTTGTCAAGAATTGGTAATTTCAGCATATGCCTGGTACAAAATAGGAGCTTAATATACATATTTATTGAATTAATAAGCAATCACATATTTATGTACCAACTCTGGTTAGCCAGATATGTGCTGTGTTTCATCTTTCATATAAATTTGATTTCTGCACTGCCCTCAATCAAGATTCCTAAAATCATTTTTTAATATCTCACAACATAAGTAATATGAATCTCATCCTTCAAGCTTATTAAATGTTATTTTATACTGCTGCTACTAATAATAAATATCTAAAATGTATATTGTGCTTCACTATTTTCAAAATATTGTAATCTTTATCTTATCTTATCCCTGCGTTTATTTTATGGAATTAGTATTACTATTTTACTAGAGAGAACTCTGAGTTAAAATACATGTTAAAGCAAGTCAGATAGCTAGTCAGTGGCTGAGACAGGACTAGGATCAGTCTCATAGGAATTCATTGATTAACTTTTCTTTATCCAGAATTACCTGTTTAAGAGACCATTTGAGTGTGGTATTTAAAAAGTGTTTTTTGTTTGTTTCTTTGTTTTTTAAGAAAAAATTCCTCAGTCTTTAGAGAAGGCTGCTCTAAGTCAGTGTATCACAAAGTGTTAGTGAGATAGCAGGGGCTAGAGAGGTTTAAGAAAATTATCAGAATGAGTTGGCCCCCATTCCAGTCCCACCCAAAGAAAAATCTCTAGATGGGTCCTGATATCTCTATATTTATATCTCCTGGGTGATTCTGATGATCAGACATGTTTTATATTCCCTGGGCTGGCTGATGTCTATGATTATTTATTTCACTACAATTCTTTGAGTTTCTATTTTTCCAAGTTGTGGCTATTTTTTCTTAACTGATATCAGAGCCCTACCATTTTTCTTAACTGATATTAGAAGCCTATCATAAATTCTCTCTTTGCCCCATTTTTAGTCCCACAGTCTGTGAGATAAATGAAAAGTCATGTGACCTTTTCTGGACAAAAAGAAGGTACTGTCAAATTCTGCAGATGTGTACTCCTAAAGAAGCCAGATGCTAGGAAGTAGAAAATGGAAACTAATTGTGGCTTATTAGGCTAAGACATTTTCTGTGAGTCAATTAAGCCAGCCATCTGACCTGGTTTCACATAAACAAAGGGATCTTATTATACCATGAACTGGATAAGGTAGTACTAAAATATGTGCTTTGGTTGTCCAGAAAATAGGGAAAATTGAGTTGTTTGTGCCAACCAAACCTGAGTCAACTCTCTCCTGCTGACTTGGCCCATATCAGACTGTCATCCTGCTGAACACCCTCTATCTTCTCATAGGAGAGCTGGAATTTATAGCACAGATAAACCACAGCTGGATCAGCAGCTTGATCGTGGGTCTGGCAAAGTTTGGGAGTTACCTTGAAGCCAAACACAAAAGTTGGCTGTGAGTCAGGTGCATTTTCTGTGGCTCCAATACCTGAATATTTATTCCTACCTGCAAGAGACTAACAACTAAACCAAACTATAATCCAGATCAAATATCTGTGCTAGTAGGAGATAAATTTAAACTTGATCTCTACTCTAAAACTACCTACCCACCCCCCAATCTAGTAAACCATCAGATAAGAACATATCATTAAGAATAAAGTATTGATTTTCTGTATTAGCTCAATCTGTCAGATATTCAGATGTTACTTTTTTTCCCAAATAATCTTTTCCATCAAGTGTGAGAGGATGTATCATGAAATAATAAGATGGGTATTGGGACGAGGCAGTAGTTCTCGGAGCGTTTCTCATAGTAGTTCGCACAGGTAGAATCAGTATCACCTGGGATTTGATTAGGATTGCAAATTGAATTTTCAGTCTTACCACAACGCTGGAACATTCACATTCTCCAGAATCATCCAGAGAGCTTGAAAAATGGAGAGTACAGTCCCTATCCTTAGAGTTTCTGATTTTGTAGGTCTAGGGTGAGACATGAGAATTTGCATTTTTTAAAATTTTTTTCGAGGGTCTCCCTCTGCTGCCCATGCTGTTGTACAGCTTATGCTAGAGTATGGTGGCTTGACCCAGGAACCAGTGTAGCCTCAGGAGCCTTGGCCTCTAGTGCTCAAGTGATCCTCCCACTTCAGCCTCCTGGGACCACAGGCACACCACCTCACCCGGCTTTTTTGTACTTTTTGCAGAGACGCAGTTTCACCATATTGCCCAAGCTGCTCTCAAACTCCTGGGCTCAAGTGATCCTCCTGCCTTGGTTTCCCCAAATGCTGGCATTACAGGCATGAGTCTCTGTGCCAGGTCGGAATTTGCATTTCTGACGAATACCCAAGTGATGTTGAAGCTGCAGGGACCACATTTTGAGAGCTGCTGTTTTTGAGAGGTGGATTTAAACCTTCGTGAAATATGAGATTTATGCGTGGAACTTTTATAATTCCTCATGCCAGCTTTCACTTCAGACTAATTAAGTCAAATTATCAGGAAGAGGGGAGTTTTGGACTCAAGATCAGTAATTGTTAAATCTCCACAGGTGATTGTGCTAGACAATCATGTTTGAGATTGACTGCAGTATAGAAGACACAGAATCATGAAAACGGAGGATGGAAAGTATCAGATCTAACAAGGAGGAGAAGACGTCGTTTTTACTGAGCCAGCCGTTATTTAAAATATATTTTATCCTCACTTATGATTTTTATTCTTTAAATATACGTAGCTACAAAATCTGTAGTTATGAAATAAAAATCTTTACTTTCTCCTGGCCAGACACACCCATATATTCTCTCTCTCACACACAAAAGTACACACACACACACACACACACACACATGAATCCACCTAAGAAAAAGATACTACAAAGAAGTAAATACCAACATTACAAATGGCTTCATTCTAGAGCTGACTAGTAAGTAATTATCCAAAGAGAAAAATGCTTTTAAACGTATGCCTGTGGAGCATGTGTTCTTTCTGTGTTCACTGTGCTTCTCAGAACAACACATGGCACATAGTAATCTTTCACTAAATATTTAAGTAAATAATGAACTAATGTATCTGAGATGCATCGGATTTTAAGTAGATATTTCCAGACCTTTTATATGGCTACAATGTTTTTAAAAGTGAGTTTTTGCTGGCTATATGCTTTCCTATTTTCAACTTAAGACATTGACAGTGCTTGGGATGGTACTTTTGTGATTTCATTGGCTTTCAGAAAAATCCTTGCTTATGTGCAACAAAAATACCAAAAAGGCTCATGTTTTTCTTTCTTGTTTTTTTTTTTCTTGTTGGGAAGTCATTCTTTGATTTGCTTTTTAGGCCACTATCTGTGAAAACAAATCAAACATTCATCATGTGCCATCTAACTCAAAGACATGGAACTAAATTGCTAAAAGAGGCTCTTTACGTTCCTTTTTTTTTCCTTTATAACAAATACACTGCACTCCAAGCCTTAAGCACAATTCTTATCTAACATGGCTATTCGCAAACTAAATGGATAAACTACAATAAGGAACACACTGTTACAATCAGGCTCTCCTTTGAGGTAGGAATACACAATTAGAGGTATAATTCTCTAAGAGTGGCTACCGGCTTTCTCCCCACAATTTCCAGAAACTGTGCTTTTATTATGGCATTTGCTGCCTGTTTGGTAATTTCAGTAGAGTCTCACATTGCTACTAATGTAAAAGGTTTGTCAGATTTTCCATGGTGAACTTCATTGTGTTGAGTGTTAAACATTTCCAACCGTGTCAGACTAAAATTCTTCCCTGCGAGTTCCCATCTCAATTCATTTTTCAAAATACTCAAAATGGTAAACAAGTCAGTTTAGCATATTTCACTCTGAAATTCAAGAAACAAGTGAAAAATACAAATTGGGGCAATAGGGTTTGCTTTATTCACCAAGTGCCCACAAACTTGTGCGTGCATGCACTCACACAAAAACATACATTTCACCTAAATATAAAAGAAAGAAAAAGAGTGAAAGATTTTTCTGGATAAAGAGGAAAACATTACTTAAATGTTTTAGGGAGCTCAGTGATTGCTCAGATCATGAGAGCCATTAAAATATTTGCTTAGTGACAATAATATTTTTACTGAGAACAGAAGTCATGAAAAAAGACCAACATAACCTGTTGCTGTTAGTATTTATTGACATTTTATTCTTTAATACAACATGTCTTTTAATCATTTATTGTTTCATCAATGACCCTCATGGCAAGAAGTATGACAGAGCACTTCTTTTGAATGAACATTATCCTTTCTTAGAATGCTAGCCAATCCCAATTTCCCCAGATCCTAACCTCTGCCTATCCACTCTTCACTTACAGCAGGGTTAGTATTTAGTTTCCCACCTAGATACAAACTTTAGCCAAAATACAATAAATTGATATAAGATGTTGTTGTGATATATTGAAGTATATTATAAAGTCAGAGGAGAAAAGAAATTTTCCTGAAAATACTTAAATTTGGTACTCTCAGAATATAGTGAGATGGAATATCATCTCTAAGACCTCTTGTATATCCTCGAGTATATGAATAACAGCAGCTTTATAGTGCTTTTCATATGCAGTACTTAAATTCAGCACTCATTCTTTTCTCTTAACTTTTGACATGGTATAGTAAGCAAGTCTTCTTATTCTGATGTTTTGACATCTGGGCCTTACTGATTCTGGAAAAATTACTCCTTGCAGGGCTGCCCAATTCGTAGAGATAGTGTGGGAAGAGGTAAAGGAGTAGAAAAGATAACTATATGGTACTGACTTAACACCTGGATGACATAATAATATGTGCAACAAATCTCTATGACACATGTTTATCTATGTAACAAACCTTCACATGTAGCCCCAAACTACAGTAAAAACTGAGAAAAAGAAAACAAGAATCAATTAATTGCGTGTACTTATACATAAAATATATTTATAGAATGATGTTCATCAAGCCATTTTAAATGGTTTCATTAAAGTTATATTTGAAACATAAAAACAAAATAAAACAATTTAAAAATAAATAGCCTGGGTACAGTGGCTCATGCCTGTAATCCCAGCACTTTGGGTGGCCGAGGCAGGTGGATCACGAGGTCAGGAGTTCACGACCAGCCTGACCAAGATGGTGAAACACCGTCTGTACTAAAAACACAAAAATTAGCCAGGCATCATGGCAAGGGCCTATATTCCCAGCTACTCAGGTGCCTGAGTCAGAGAACTGCTTGAACCCAGGATGCAGAGGTTGCAGCGAGCCGAGATTATGCCACTGCACTACAGCCTGGGTGACAGAGCGAGACTCTGTCTAAAAAAAAAAAAAAAAATTGAATAAATTCAAGGAAAAAAAAAAAAACCTGCCTGCAAATGCACCTTTCTTATGCAAACCAACCAATCTGAAGCCCGTATTTCAACCACCTTCTTTACTGGGCTGTTGCAGAGCTCCCAAACACAGTGACATGGCTGCGCTTTGTGTCCCCACCCAAATCTCATCTTGAATCGTAATCTCCATAATCTCCATGCGCCAAGGGAGAAACCAAATAGAGGTAACCGAATCATGGGGGCAGTTTCCCCGATGCTGTTCTCATGATAGCGAGAGAGTTTTCATGAGATCTGATGGTTTTATAAGGGGCTCTTCTCCCTTCACTCAACACTCCTCCTTCCTGCCGCCTTGTGAAGACGGTGCCTTGCTTCCCCTTTGTGAGCCACCATGACTGTAAGTTTTCTGAGCCTTCCCCAGCCATGCTGAACTCTGAGTCAATTAAACCTCTTTCCTTTATAAATTATCTAGTCTCGGCTATGTCCTTATAACAGCATGAGAATGGACTAATACGTGCAGAGTCTCTATCTCCCTGGCCTAATCACCCCACAACCATATACCAAACACCTATGGGCATACTCTAGGGCCAGAGCCTGCAAATTTTTTTCAAACTAACCAATCCTAAGCCTGCTTACCCTGCCTTGCCTTGACTTCTTGCGAAAACTAAAATAGACCCCCTTGCTCACATTTCCTCGTATCTTCTGCCTCCTGGCCAACCCTGGTGATTCTCTATGCTGCCTCCTCTTGGGAATTATGAGTAATAAATTAATAAACTCTTTAATGGCAATCATCTCCTGATCTGCTGGCCTCACCATACCTGAATAATAATAAGGATACCTTTTAAAAAACATGATGTGAAAGACAAAGTGTGGTTTGGGGTTAGAAATATAACTAATTATTTCAACCAAATTATTTCACGCCAAGTGCTCTTAGACATTCATTTGTTCAGCAGTCTTTTAAAGCCAAGCTCTTCCAATAAAGGATAACATGATGAACACGGAAGATACAATCTGAGTCTTGGAAAATGTACACTCAACTGTGATATGCAGATGAATGATAAGACAATTACAGTATGATGTGATGAAGAAAGGGATGGATACAATGAGAACACCATAGTCCAGTGCTTCCCATAACCTTCAGTGTTGAAGAAAATCTTCCTTTGACATTTAAGGACAAAGGACAAAGTGTAGGAATTGTGTGCCACCAATATTTTCTGAATATCACCTATTTAGATAATCCCTGAACACCAGTTAATAACTGAACATCAACTTCATTATTTGTAAGATTGGGATAAAAATATTTTCTGTAGTATTATTGTAAAGAATAATGAGATATTGTAATTAAACTCTATAAAATATAATAGGAATCTATAGTTGAAGACACCAAACCCATATCTATTCTCACCCTTCATTTTCTGACTTTTATTCTCACCCTTCACTTTCCTATATGTCTTGCATTTAACACCAGTCTAGCCCATATAGAACCAGCTTCCCCTGTGCTTTGCATGAAGAATCCAGTTTGACTGATGCTATGACTTCAGACTGTATACCCTTGGGTGGGAAAACATGTGTTAAGTATTCTTTTAGCAGTCTGCCAAATCAATTCAATTGCATGTTTTGGAACACTAGACATCTATTTACCGAAAGTAAAACAGATCAGCAAATCATCTCTAACCAACCTGATATGTGTATAGCAAATACATTTAGAAATTTAACTAGATGACCACAGTGACAATGAACATTTATGATCAAATACAACCATTAGGAAAATTGGTAGGTAACACATTTAGCCTATGCAGTTTACTCCCTGAATTCCACTCTGTACACATACACAAGCATATTTTACTAAACCTTAGAAGCCCTATTTTGCTGGAAAAAAAAAAAAGACCTTTTAAAACTGCCTTTAAGGCAAGATCTTTTAAATACCAAGATACTAGCTAACAAGTCTTTTAAATATACCTTGCTTGTACATAAAAATTATCAATAACAGCACTACATACTTTTCATCCATTCACTAATAAATACACATTCAGTGTTGGGTGGTAAGGACTGTGCTAGGCACTGATAATTCAAGAATAACAAAAGTAAAAATTTTCTTACTACCATAGAGCTTACCATATAGCAGGAAAGATGGCAAACAACCATAGAACATGTAAAACTGCCATCATTATAAGGATGGTTAATCAGGTAATAACATCTAATAAAGCAGTCTGGGGAACTTTCTCAGATGATGATTGAACTGAAATATTGAGAATGATTAGAAGTTACCTGAAAATAGCGAAAATCGTGTTCTGGCACCTGTGAAGGACATGGCAGAAAAGCACATGATGTGTGTAAGGGATCACTCTACGTCATAAGTAGATAGAATAAAAACATATTGTGAGATGAGGCTTGAGTGGGAGGACCAGACCACAGCTTGGAAAACTTTACTGAATAATTTATTATTTTTCTTCTGAGAAAGGGGAAACATTGACCAAACTTAAGCAGGGATGTGATTTAATCAAATTTATATTTTTAAAAACATCACTCTGGCCTTTGTATGTAGATTTGATAGCATTTGGATGCGCTGCTCAGAGAAGGCGTCTGGTCTGGAAATAAAAGTTTGTAAGTTGTATGTGCATTAACAGGTAACTGAAATATAAATGTCTAATGAGAGAGTATAGAATGAGAAGTAGAACTAGGCCCAACCCTCAGAGAACTCCAAAGCTGGTGACTAGATAAAGAAAGTTAACAGAAAAAAAAAATTCCAAGGAGGAAGGAAAATCACTGAACAATACTACTTAAAAACCAATGGATAAGATACCATTGGTACCAGCTCAGGCTGTAGTTGGTCTGTAGTTGGTCTCACCAGCTCAGGAGTAGATGCTGTGAAGCTAATGATGCCTGAGGCTTGAGGCCCTTCAGAGGCCTACATGGGCTCTATGAGTTTTGAGAGATACGGAGAATTACAGAGTTTTCCAGCTGGGGACAGCAGCCAGGTTAAAATCAGAAAATAAATATTTTCAGTAGACAATTTTTAGAGCAGTTTTGGGGTCACAGCAAAATTGAGTGGAGGGTACAGAGATTTCTCCTATACTCCCTGCCCCCAACATTTTTGCATTTGTAAGAATTTTTGCAAATGCGTTAAAAATTCCTGGAATTAAAAGGATGTGACTCTTCAGGCCCATTCACTGGTTGAGACTTATTTCTCATACTAAATAAATAATTACATTTTAAATCTAATTTTACATTTGGTATTTTGTATTTTTTTTTCTTACAAATCACATAAGCTCCATGGGGACACCCGATTCCACTGCTACACCAGCCCCTTCAGAATCCCAGTATTTAGCTATGTACACATGGCTATTTGATAATCTCTTCTTTCTCACCGTATCAATGAAAACTTCCTCCTAATAGCAAGTGTTTCTAGAAGGATCCTTGTCAGTCCCTGCTGCCTTGGTCCTACCCTTCTGCCCTAAGTGTCTCAGGTGGAAGCATATAGATAGAGATACCAGTGTGGACATAAAGTGTAAAGATTTTGTATCACATGTTAATGCGAAGCGGAAACCATCCACCATGGAAAAGTCACTGAACGAGCAAGCAGACAAAATGCTGTCAGCTGTTTGACAGAAACCAAATTTGTCAAAATTGACACAATAAACACAAGAAAAGAGTGACTCAGGTGGCGAAGATTGAGATTATGTAAGGGCCTGACAGCATAGATTCCCATTTACCAAGGCCAATCTATCTCTGGCTCCTTCTGGATATCCAAACCCATCAGAACAAACACCAATGCTGAGCCACCAACATAGCACTATCCATTGATATGATCAAATGGCCAGCTGGTGGCAAGTGGACTATATTGCATCACTTTTAGTTTGGTCAGTAGCCCAATAGTTTGTTATCAAAGAGACAGACACTTAGTGTGTCTGTGTGTGTGTGTGTGTGTGTTTGTGTGTGTGCGCGCCACCAAGCTCCAAGTATGCATGGTTTACAGAATTCCTGATCTACAGGCATGGAATGCCACACAACACAGCATCTGACTATGGGATCCACTTGTTAGCAAAAAAGTTATGGCAATAGGCCCAAAACAATGGAATCTGCTGGTTATATCACGTGCTATATCATCCAATGGGTAACACCTCCAGGAATGCTGGAACAGCCTTCTAAAGGTGCAGCTGAAAGACCAGCTCAGAGGAAGCCCTCTGAAAGGAGGGAGTGCCACCTGTCAGCGTGAAGTTCATTATATTGGAGACTTCAGTATGGTGCTGTGTCCCACTTCCTTAAAAACCTCACATACAACATATATCGAGGGTACAAGATATGGAATCAGGAATGTCTCCATTTACCATAGCTCCCAGTGATTCACTGTGGGATTCGCCTTTTCACAACTCTGGTTTCTATAGAATTGGAGGTTCTGATTCCTAAAAGGAACAAACTTCTACCAAGAGACAAAGCCAGAGTCTCAGTGAACAACAAGTTAAGGCACATTGTACCCAAGGGCAAGTATGACAAAACAGAAATCGCCATATTGTCAGGGATAATGTATCCCAATAAGCAGTGGGTACGGACTCTTTTACACAATAGAAACAAAGAGAAATATTTGTGCAACCCAGGTGATCCTCATGGGAGCACCCTAGCACTCCCTCGTTCCATTGTCATTGTAAATGGACGTGTGCCACGACCCCAAACAGAGAACAGTGTGCCTATCAAAGGTTCTGTCCCTTCTGGTATGAAAGTTTGGGTCACAAACTGTGCACAAAGGCCAGCAGAGATGATTGAAGATGTGAGGAATTCAGAATGGATAGTAAAAAGAAAGATGAGGGCTCTGACTAGGGATCAACTGCAAAAAAGAAAAAAAGGAAAAAAAAATGGGTTGTAGTTCATTCATTCCATTAAATTCCATAAGGCTTTCCTCTTAGAAAGAAAGGGGAGCAATGGAGAGAGGCTTCCAAATCTGTGTGGGGAAATTGAGAAAGAATAGGAGAAGGCTCCGTGAGATCATCAGATTGTAATGCATGCAAATTTGATACATAATAAAGGAAAAAGGGAGAGAAAGTTGGATGGAAATGTCCTGATTGTCAGACAGTCTCAGGCAGGTTCAGCAAAATTTTGGAAAGCCTTTGAGCCAAAGTTGTCTGTCAGAGTAGTTTGGCGTCTCCCAGTCATGAGCCTGCCTTAGTCTTCCTACTGTATCAAATCATTGGCTGAGAATAGCCCTTTGGAAGCATTGCTTCAGGAAGTCACAGGTTTCAAAGCAGAGCAGCTGGTGCTGTCAATTGATTTGCTTCCTGTAGTTGGAGGTCTGCAAGCACATTTTCGTGGCCATCACAGTCATTTATTTATTTAAATTGCAATGGTCATGTGAAGCATAAAATCTACTTGACTAGTGTCAGAAATTCTAGGTAAAACATATAAAAATTATCATCTCAGTAGCATTCCCAGAAATTTCTTAGTATGGTCTCTCTACATCATCTTCTATATTTCTTCAAATACCTATTCTGTCTCATCATGGCCCATAAAGTACTCCTGATTTCATTAGTTTTTAGTTAGACTGCAGAAGCAAACTTCTAATAGATATCCCCAAATCTGGTCTTACCTTTTCCTAGAACATTTGGCAAACAGCTCTTGATCTAATTATTCTAATAAATCAATATGATTGTTCACTACTCTGCCAAAAATTCTTAAATGTTTCCCATCTGTGATGGTTAATATTAAGTGTCAACTTGATTGGATTGAAGAACGCAAAGTGTTTTTTCTGGGTGTATCTGGGTGTTTCTGGAGATTGCCCAAGGAGACTGACATTTGAGCCGGTGGACCGGGAAAGACGTGCATGCCCTCAGTGTGGATAGGTGCCATTCAATCAGCTGCCAGTGCAGCTAGAAAAGCAGGCAGAAGAAGGTGGAAGGAGCCGACTTGTTGAGTCTTCAAACCTTCATTTTTCTCCTGTGCTGGATACTTCCTAACCTCAAACATCAGACTTAGGGTTTTTTGTATTTGGGACTCTTGGACTTACACCAGTGGTTTGCCAGGGGCTCTCAGGCCTTCAGCTAAATTAGACAAAACATGTAACACATGAAAATATCTTCTGTACATGGGAAATGCCTGCTGAACATTAGCTATGTTTTTATCTGTAGGTGTATTACATGTATAAAACTAATGAATTTATGTTATAAGAACACTGGGCTCAGTAGGAATTTCGAGAAATAGACTGTGTTGTCTTTTCTTTGCAACAATAATGATAATGATTACGATAAATAACATTTATTTGAAATATATAAAATATCAGCCCCAAAATTTTGGTATAAAATTGTAAATGCTACATAAACATGTGAAAAAAGTGTCATAATAAACTATTTTAAAAGGATATTTTGTTGAGGGAAAACAGTTCCCAGTGAATTGTATTGTTTTTTGAGAACCATTGAATTGTTTAGACTTCAGAGATGCCTACTTCCCTCATGGCTGTCACCAAAGCCTTTCTTGCTAGCTCAGATACAAGACTATAGAAGTTCCCCCTTATCTGCAGTTTCACTTTCCATGATTTCATGATCTGAAAATATTATAGTATTTTAAGAGTGAGAGATCACATTCATATAACTTCTATTATAATATATTGTTATAATTGCTCCATTTTATTATTATTGTGTTAATCTCTTACAGTGCTTAATTTATAAATTAAATTTTATTACAGTATATAATGTAAGAAAGAAACATGGTATATGCAGGATTTGGTGTATCTGTGGTTTTAGGCATTTACTGGAGGTGCTGGAGGGTATCACTTTGGATAAATAAGGGCTGCTATATTCCAATAGTTTATCTACTTTGGTGGAAGAGCAGGTCATTGAGTCAGCTCTCTAAATTGTCTCAATATTCTTTGTATACTGCAAGTTGAAAGTTTAGGAATTGATTAAGCACTTTGGTAAGCATTGCTGCTTTATTCTTCCCAAAATTAATTTATAAAAGTTTCATATTTTTAAAAGAACATGGACTAGGCTGGGTGTGGTGACTCACACCTGCAATCCCAGCACTTTGGGAGGAGGAGGAGAGCGGATCACCTGAGGTCAGGAGCTTGAGATCAGCCTGGCCAACATGGTGAAATCCCATTTCTACTAAAAATACAAAAAAAATTAGCTGGGCATGGTGGCGGGTGCTTGTAATCCCAGCTACTCAGGAGGCTGAGGTAGGAGGATCGCTTGAACCCAGGAGGCGGAGGTTGCTGTGAATTGAGATCATGCCATTGCACTCCAGATCTGGGTGACAAGACCAAAACTCCACCTCAAAAAATTAAAATAAAATAGCAGGGACTAAAACTTACATACAGACTGCCTTCCATATCCCAGCTCTGTGTTATAATCTCTTACCTCTTTATAAATCATTTTTGTTTATAAAAAAGTTAAAGATTTATCATTTCCATTTATGTTCACATAACCCTTTGAGATGAACCCTTAATATCCTCATTTTACAGATCAGGAACCTAACATTAGACTCCTTTCACAAAGTTAATGAAACCAGTGAGTTACTGCATCCCAAGTAGAATTCAGATCTCCTCACACAAACGCCCTTTTCCTTTCATCATATGCCATCTATTTTCATTTCACACCACTCTCGATTTTATCTTTTGGAATTAGGCTGTATATTTGACCCTGCCAGTAATACTCAGATATACTACAAAGATTAAATATTTAAAAACAAAAATATCTTATTAACCATATAATGTAACTCTGATCATGATGTCATTCAATGTCGATCAGTAATATCTTAGTTTAAACCCCGAAGTACAAAAGGAATTTTAAAAAATACTTCTAATTATTCAGTGTTCAATATAGCATATTTTCACAAAGTTCTTTGTCTTATATATTTTAAGCATCTGTAGCTTTCCTTCTAAAAAAATAAACTAAAATACTGGTTCTCTGATTTTTATTCGAGGATGTAGACTTTGATCATTCATAGAGAACTGACATGTTTTCTGTCTTACTCATGCTAAGACACAAGATTCTCTTCATTTCATATTTAAAAATTGCGGGTTGAAATTAAGAAAAAAAATAGTTTTTTTCTTCCCTGTGTTTATTCAATGGGTTCAACTCATTCAATGGGTTCATGAGCACAGTGGGCAGCAGGTAGGTAGTATTTCACCTGTCAGTCTAGCCTCTGGCTTCACTGTGTTGTGCAGACTATCTCTAAAGGGGTCCTGCATTTATACATTGAATCTAAATACTGATGTACGTCTTTTGGAGGCATCATTCTCTGCTTCAAACTTATGTGGATGGGATTGAAGTAGGTTAAAGCAAGACAAAAATGAATCCTTGTGCTTCATAAGATTTAGGGCATTAAATAATTAAATAGAATAAGCATTGGAGTCCAGAGATTCAAGAGTTGTAGGAAGAAACAAGAATGTATTTAAATACAAAAATCTCCCTTCTCCAAACCTACTTGTTTCTCTTTTCTTTAAATTAATGTCTTGGTATGTTGCCCAAAACCTAAAGCATGGTACTTTCCTCTGTCCATTTTCTTTCGTCTTTTCTTATCTTCCTGATAATTTCAAAATCCTTGAAGCTCTGATTCTCTGCTTTTAGCCAAACGAGCTAAAGGAAGCACATAAAGACCACCCAGAGCAAAGCAGATCCACCCAACATGAGCTGATGTTGATACGGCCAATCTCAATTCTCCTGGTTCCTGGGAAGCTTTGTATTAAAAAGTGCTGTCACATATTTTTAATTTTCCCAGTGAGCCAGCTCTCCCTCTGTGCTGCACTACCAAAGAACTAGATAATATCAGAATGTGAAAGAAGACACGCTGTTCCAGAACTCAAGTTTTCCTTTCTTCTTGATTCAAGAGTAAATTTGTGAACATGGGGTATTGTGTCACATGAGGAAATGAATTAGATTAACAAAGAATTAAGAACACAATATTATATTCACAGTTAGACCACTGTCATGTAGACAGAATTGTACATAATTATTCTAATGTGATTGAATTGGGAAGATTCAAGCACTGTGGCTAAATCTGTGTAATCCTTTTTGTTCTTGTTGAAGTAGTTACTTTGTATATTTGAGCATTGTCTTTTTGTCACCTTTACTTGAACCAAATTTATTCAGTATCAATGGTAATTTCTACTCCTAGAAAGACACTGACATTTTAAGTCATTTCTTTAGGAAAAACTCAAAGTAAATCGACAGAGTAAACAAACTACAAGACAGAGTAACCACAGACTTTTTCTATTGGAGAAAAATAGAATTAAAGTGAATCAATATTTTTAATATATTTTTAATTTTTAATATATTTCCAGTAGTCAGATCAACTTCATGACTGATCCGCTCAGCTAAATAGGAAGTAATTTGTAAATCAGTTTACTGAAAAAGCAAAACATGATAGTGCCAGTCAGCTTTTCCCTGAATTTATTACCTAACTTTTTTAGATCTGCCTTCTCTAACTCTATAATTAGATAATGGCTTTAATTAAGCCAGTGAGCTTTTAACTATAGCAAAAGTTGCTCTGATGCAGTTTTCAAGCCAACTTAATGATAAATCAGAATAAATACAAGCAATCTCACTCACTCACATGACCAGCAATCTCCTTTCTTCCCACACTATCACTAACATACGCATAACCATAGGGGCTTAGAATCAGTTCATCACATTGGTAGTTCATCAGATTTGATCTTGGGACTACTGCATTTTACTCAACAATACAATGTAATTCTGCTTCTCTTACAGAATTTCCAACACATTTTAAATTGTTATGTATTCCTAGAGTATTCAATTGGATTATCTATCTTGTTGTTAGTTATTGTCTTTAGCTCTTGTTTCAAAGACTCACCTAGCTCCCAAATTCCCCTACAGCAGGATTCCTTCTTTCATTTTGCCTGTCATACCTTGCTTAACCAAAGTATTGTATCTGATCTCCAATTCATGCCTATGGCCTTAATGGGGGACAAACCACCTAGAGGCTTCACCTCTTACACTCTGTACTGTGCCTAGTGAGGACGGCACAGGGACCGAAGGATGTACACTTTAGATTGGACTACTAGCCTTTAGAAGCCTTAGCCATCTCTCTAAATTGTGTGTTTCCCTCCCACTAAGATTGTACACATTTTCTAAGACATGCTCATACCCTACTATTATAGAAGTAGCTTTCTGAATTCATGGCATTTAAAATTTTAAGTTAAATGACAGTCAGAAGATTAGTATGTCTTCGTGTGTTTTCTTTAATTCCACTAAAAATGAGAGGAAAGCTGTATGGTAAATACCCTATATGAAATAAATAATAAAAATAAAGCAATGAGAAATTTATAGTACACAGAGGGAATGATCATAAATGGATTTTTTTCAAAGATGATCGATGCAAACAAAAATGTTTAAAACTAAAATAATTTAACATTAATGATCTTCCATGTCATTTAAAACAATTTCATTTTGCTTGGTTCTAAAATTATTGGGTACAACAGGAGAATAAGATTTGTAAATAATGAAGGGAACATAAGGCATTCCGTAAACAAAACATTAATGGTAGAATTAAATGTTATCAAGAAGCTTTAAATAAGTAGACCCGTTTCAAAGATTTCAAAAGCAAACTGTAAAAACTATATTCCCAGGTGTAAACATTATTGCTTCTCAATAACTGATTAATATCATAGGAGGCAGAGCAAGATGACAGAAGAGAGAGCTTCGCCAAACATCTTCCACGCAAAGACACCAAGTTAACAACTATCTACACAGAAAAGAAAAAAAAAAAAAAAAATCAGGTAGGAACTCATAGTACCTGATTTTTTTGTTTGTTTGTTTTTGTTTTTGTTTTTGACACAGCCTAGCGCTGTTGCCCAAGCTAGAGTGCAGTGGTGTGATCTCAGCTCACTGCAACCTCCACCTCCCGGGTTCAAGCAATTTTGCCTCAGCCTTCCAAGGAACTGGTACTACAGGAACACACCATCATGCCCAGCTAATTTTTGTATTTTTAGAAGAGACGGAGTTTCACCATATTGGACAGGCTTGTCTCGAACTCCTGACCTCGTGATCTGCCCGCTTCAGCATCCCAAAATGCTGGGACTACAGGCATGAGCCACTGAGCCTGGCCAGTACCTGGGTTTAACTTCATTTTGCTGAAAGAGGCACTAAAGAGATAGAAAAAGCAGTCTTGAATCACCAGAGCCATCACTCCCCCACTCCATGCAGTAGCAGTGTGCTGAGATCATCTCTGGGCATTGGGTGAGGGCGAACACAGCAACTGTGAGGCACTGAACTCAGTTCTGTCTTGTAGAGCAGAAAGAAAAGCTGAACCAAACTCAGCTGATGCTCTCCCACAGAGGGAGCCTTTAATCAGCCCCAGCCAGAGGAGAATCACCTTTCCATGGTCTGAACTTGTGTGCCTACAAACCTCGTCACTCAGGGCCAAAGTTCTCTCAGTCTCTCAGTAAATTTGAAAGACAGTCTAAGTCACGAGGACTTCGGCTCTTAGGCAATTCTGGGGCTGAACTAAGCCCAGAAACAGTGGAGTGGGAGGGCACACAACAAACGGAGACACTAGCTGGGGCAGCCAAGGGAGTGCTGGCATAACCCCTTCTCTAATCTCAGGCTGTACAGCTTGTGGTCCCAAAAGGGACCCTTTCTTCTACTTGAGGAGAGGAGAGGGAAGAGTGGGGAAAACCTTGTCTTGCATCTTGAATACCAGCTCAGCCATGAAAAGATAGGGCACTGATCAGAGTGATAAGGCCCCCATTCCAGGCCCTAGCTCCAAGATAACATTTCTAGACACACCCTGGGCAAGAAGGAAACCCATAGGCTTGAAGAAAAGGACTTAGTTCTACCAGCATTCATCACGTGCTTCCTGAAGAGCCCTTGGACCCTGAATAACCACCCAGGTACTACCCGAAGGGTGTTGGGTGAACCTCTGAGACTTACTGACTTAATGTACCAACATAGCCACAAGGGGGTAGAGCACCAAGCAGACTCTGTGGGTTCACAATTCCAGGATATGACTCTTTGATGGCAATTTCTGGACCTACCATGCACCAGAGGTGAATCCCAGGCCAGGCAACATTCACCACAAGCTGACTTAAGAGATTTTGGCCCTTAAGGGAACATGGGTGGTAGTCTGGCAGTACTCCTTGCGGCCAAGGATGGCAGTGGCTGCTCAGCGAGTCTCCTCTGCCTTTGGAAAGGGGAGGAAAGAGTGGGAAGGACTGCATTTTGTGTTTTAAGTGCCAGATCAGCCACGATACAACAACATACAAGGTAGACTTCTAAAGTTTTTAAATCTAGCTTAAGAATCCTGAATGGCACTTCTGGACCCACCCAGAACCTAAGGGACCCTGCCACCCTAAAGGAATAACACAGGTTTGGTTGGTTTTGCCACCTGATGATTGTAGAGCCCCAGGACCTTGAATAAACAGAGACAGTAGCCAAGGAGTAGTTACAGCAGGCCCTGGGTAAGTTCCAGCACTGTGCTAGCTATAGGTCTGACCCAGCACAGTAACAGAGTAATAGTGGTGGTGGTCATGGGGGTGCTTGTGTCACTCCACTCTCCTCCCAGCTTAAGGTGACTCAGAACAGAGAGAGAGAGAGAGAGAGAGAGAAAGAGAGAGGGAGAGAGAGGGAGAGAAACTCTGTATGTTTGGGAGAAAGTAAGCAAAGAAAAAGAGAACAAGAATCTCTTCATTGTAATCTATAGAATTTCCTCAGATCTTATCCAAGACAATCAAGACAGTACCTCTATGAGTCCACAAAAATCACAGTGCTACTGGGTTGAGGTGCTCCTTAAAGCAGAAACAGTTTAGATCATAACACACAAGTTCTTTCAAATATCTGGAAAGCCTTCCCAAGAAGGATGGCAAAAAATATGCCCAGACGGCAAAGACTACAATAAATATCTAACTCTTCAGTGCCCAGAAACCAAAGAACATCTACTTGCATCAGCACCACCCAGGAAAACATGACCTCACCAAATAAATTAAATAAGGCACCAGGGACCAATACTGGAGAAACAGAGATGGGAGACCTTTCAGGCCGAGAATTCAAAATAGCTGTGTTGAGAAAACTCAAAGAAATTCAAGATAACATGAAAAAAATTCTGAATTCTATCAAAGAAATTTAACAAAGAGATGGAAATAATTTAAAAGAATCAAGCAGAAATTCCAGAGCTGAGAAATGCAATTGGCACATTGAAGAGTGCATAATAGTTTTTTCATCACAGAATGGATCAAGAAGAAGAAAGAATTAATGAGCTTAGAGACAGACTTTATTTGAAAATACAAATCAAAAGGATAAAAAAACAATGAAGCATGCCTACAAGGTCTAGAAAATAGCATCAAAAGGGCAAGTTTAAGAGTTACTGGCCTGAAAGAGAAAGTAAAGAAACAGATAGGGGTAGAAAATATATTCACAGGAATAATAACAGATAACTTCCTCAATTTAGTGAAAGATATTAATATCCAATTACAGGAAGGTTATAGAACACCAAACAGATTTAACAAAAAGACTACCTCAAAGCATTTAACAATTAAATTCCCAAAGGTTAGGAATAAAGAAAGGATCCTAAAATCATCAAGAGAAATGAAACAAATAACATGCAATGGAGCTCCAGTACATCTGGAAGCAGACTTTTCAGTGGACACCTTTCAGGCTAAGAGAGAGGGGCATGACAAATTAAAAGTACTGAAGGAAAACAAATTTTACCATAGAATAATATTTTTGGTGAAAATATTCATCAAACATGAAAGATAAACACTTTCCCAAGCAAACAAAAGCTGTTGGATTGTATCAATACCAGACCATTCTGACAAGAAAAGGTAAAAGAAGTGATTCAATCAGAAAGAAAATAACATTAATGAACAATAAATAATCACCTGAAGGTACAAAACTTCCTGGTAATAGTAAGTACACAGAAAAACACAGAATATTATAACACTATAACTATGGTGTATAAACTATTCTTATCCTAAGTAGAAAGACTAATTGATGAACCAAACAAAAGTAATAACTACAACAACTTTTCAGGACATAAACAGTACAATAATACAAAAATTGAAACAACAAAAATTAAAAGGTGGAGGGATGAAGTTAAGGTGAATTTTTATTATTTTTCTTTTTGTTTGTTGGTTTGTTTATACAAATATTGTTTAGTTGTTATCAGGTTAAAATAGTTGGCTATAAGATACTATTTGCAAGCTTCATAGTAACTTCAAACAAAAAAAACATACAATGGATACACAAAACATAAAAAGCAAGAATCTAAATAATATCACCAGAGAAAATTACCTTCACTAGAGGAAGACAGCAATGAAAGAAAGAAGAAAGAGAATATTACAAAACAATCACAAAAAAATAACAAAATGGCAGGAGTAAGTTTTTCTTATCTGTAATAACATTGAATGTAAATGGACTGAACTCTCCTATCAAAAGACATAAACTGACTGACTGGATGGAGAAACAAGACCTATTGATCTGTTGCTTAGAAGAAACACACTTCACCAAAAAACACACAAATAGATTGAAAATAAAGGGATACAAAGAGATATTTAATGCCAATGAAACCCAAAAAAGAACAGGAGTCATTGCACCTATATCATACAAAATAGATTTCAAAATAAAAACTATTTGAAGAGACAAAGAGGCTTACTGTATAATGATAAAAGTGTCAATTCAGCAAGATAATATAAGAATTTTAAATATATATGCACAAAACACTGGAACACCCAAATATATAAAGGAAATATTCTTAGGGCTAAAGAGAGAGGTAGACCTTAATACAATAATAATTGGAGACTTCAACATCCCTCTTTCAGCATTGGACAGGTCTTCCAGAGAGAAAAGTCAACAAAGAAACATCAGACTTAATCTGTACTCTAGGTCAATTGGATCTAATAGGTATTTACAAAACATTTCATCTAAGAGCTGGAGAATACACATTCTTTTTCTCAGCACATAAATTATTCTCAAGAATAGACCATGTTAGGTCACAAATCTAGTCTTAAAACATTGAACAAAATGAAATACTATCAAGCATCTTTTCTGACCACAATGGAATAAAACTAGAAATTAATAACAAGAGGAATTTTGGAAACTATACAAATACATGAAAATTAAACAATATGCTCTTGAAGCACATGCAACTCAATGTGGAAATTAAGAAGAAAATTGAAAAAGTTCTTGAAACAAATGATTATGGAAACACAACATACCAAAACCTATGGGTTATAGCAAAAGCAGTACTCAGAGGGAAACTTATTGCTATAAGTGCCCAAATCAAAGAGAAGGAAAAAAACTTTAGATAGCTAGTCTAATTATGTATATTAAATAACTAGAAAAAGAAGAATAAATTATACTCAAAAGTAATAGAAGAAAAGAAATAATAAAGATCAGAACAGAAATAAATGATATTGAAATATAAAATACAAAAGATCAATGAAAAAAATTGGTTTTGTAAAAATTAAACAAAATTGACAAACTTTTACCCAGACTAAGTAAAATAGAGAGAAGATCCAAATAAATAAATCAGAAATGATAAGGAGAAATTACAAATAATACAGCAGAAATTTAAAGGATCATTAGTGGCTACTATGAGCAACTATATATCAATAAAATTGAAAATCTAGAAGAAATGATATATACAACCTACCAAGATTGAGCGAGAAATAACTCCAAAATCTGAACAGACAAATAAAAAGTAATGAGATTGACTCTGTAATAAAAAAGTTTTCCAGTAAAGAAAAGCCCATCACCTGATTGCTTCACTGCCAGATTTTATAAAACATTTAAAGAAGAACAAATACTACTCCTATTCAAGCTATTCTGAACAATAGAGGAGGAAGGAATATTTCCAAACTCCTTCTAGAATGCCAGTATTACTCTGACACCAAGATCAGACAAAGACATATCAGAAAAGAAAAGTACAGGGCAATATCTCTGATGAATATTGATGCAAAAATCCTCAACAAAATACTAGCAAACCAAATTCAACAATACATTAGAAAGATCATTCATCATGTCAAAATGGGATTTATCCCTGGGAAGCCAGGATGATTCAACATATGCAAGTCAATCAACATGACATCATATCAACAGAATGAAGGATAAAAACCATATAAAATATTTTCAATTAATGCTGAAAAAACATTTAATAAAATTAGGCATCCCTTCATGATAAAGACCTTCAAAAAACTAGGGATAGAAGGAACACACACCTTAACATAATAAAATCTGTATACAAAAGATCCACAGCTGGTATTGTACTGAATGGGAAAAAAACTGAAAGTGTTTCCTCAAGGATCTGGAACACAATGATGCCCACTGTCACCTCTGTTATTCAGCGTAGTACCAGAAGTCCTGGCTAGAGCAATCAGACAAGAGAAAGAAATAAAAGGCACCCATATTGGAAAGGAAGAAGTCAAATTTTTCTTGTTTGCTAACGATTTGATCCTATATTTGAATAAAACCTAAAGAATCCACAAAAAATTATTAAAACTGATAAGTTGCAGAATACAGTACCAACCTACAAAATTTAGTAGCATTTCTAAATAGCAGCAGTAAACAATGTGAAAAAGAAATAAAAAACCAATCCTGTTTAAAATAATCACACATAAAATTAAATACCTATGAATTAACTGAACCAATAAAGTGAAAGATCTCTATAATAAAAACTATAACACACTGATAAAGGAAATTGAAGAGGACACCAAATGTGGGAAAAATATTGTATGTTCATGGGTTGGAATAGTTGATGTTGTTAAAATGTCTATACTACCCAAAGCAATCTACAGACTTAATACAATCTCTATCAAAGATCCATGATATTCTTCACAGAAATAGAAGAAGCAATCCTAAAATTTATGCAGAACCACAGAAGACCCATAATAGCCAAAACTATCCTAAGCCAAAAGAACAAACCTGGAGTAATCACATTACTGGTCTTCAAATTATACTACTGAGCTATAGTAACCAAAACAGCATGGTACTGGCATAAAAGCCCACACAAAAAACAATGGAACAGAATAGAGAACCCAGAAACAAATCTGCACACTGGGAAAAGAGAGTTTCTTCAATAAATGTGCTGGGAAAACTGAATGTTCGTATGCAGAAGAATGACTCTAGACCCCTATCTCTTGCTAAATACAAAGATCAAATCAAAATGGAATAAAGACTTAAATCTGACCTCAAACTGTGAAACTACTATAAGACAACATTGTAGAAAATCTTCAGGACTTGATCTGGGCCAGAATTCCTTGAGCAATACCCTACAAGTAGAGGCAACCAAAGCAAACATGGACCAACAGGATCGCATCAATTTAAAAAGGTTCTACACAGCAAAGGATAGAAAACAACAAAGTTGGCTGGGTATGGTGGCTCATGTCTGTAATCCCAACACTTTGGGAGGCCGAGGCAGGTGGATCTCTTGAGGTTGGGAATTTGAGACCAGCCTGGCCAATATGGCAAAACCCCATTTCGACTAAAAATACAAAAATTAGCTGGGCCATGGTGATGTGCACCTGTAATCCCAGCTATTCAGGAGGCTGAGGCAAAAGAATTGCTTGAACCTGGGAGGCAGAGGTTGCAGCGATACAACTGCACTCCAGCCTTGGTGACAGAGTGAGATCATGGGAAAAAAAAAAAAAAACAAAAAACTCAAGAGACAGCCACAGAATGGGAGAAAATATTTGCAAACTACCCCTCTGACATGGGATTAATAGCCAGAAGATGTAAGGAGCTGAAATGCCTGTATAGGAAAATCTAATAATCTGATTTAAAAATATGGACAAATGATTTGAATAAGCATTTCTCAAAAAAAGACATACAAATGGCAAAAAATCTAATAATCTGATGAAAAATATGGACAAATGATTTGAATAAACATTTCTCAAAAAAAGACATACAAATGGCAAACAAGCATATGAAAAGGTGCTCAACATCACTGATCATCAGAGAACTGCAAATAAAAAGTACAATAAAATATCATCTCACCCCAGTTAAAATAGCTTTTATCCAAAAGGCAAGCAATAACAAAGGCTGGCAAGGATATGGAGAAAAAGAAACCCTCATACACTATTGGTAGGAATGTAAATTAGTACAACCATTATGGAGAACAGTCTGGAAGTTTCTCCAAAAACTAAAAGCTGAGCTACCATTTGGTCCAGCAATCCTATTGCTAAGTATACACCCAAAATAAAGGAAATCAGTATATCAAAGAGAGATATCTGCACTCCTATGTTTGTTGCAGCACTGTTTATGATAACTAAGATTTGGAAGCAATTTAAGTGTCCATCAAAGATGAATGGATAAAGAAAATGTGGTACATATACACCACAGAGTAGTACTATTCAGCCATTAAAAAGAATGAGATCCAGTCATTTGCAACAACATGGAGGGAACTAGAGATCATTATGTTAAATGAAATAAGCCAAGGACAGAAAGACAAACATCACATGGCATCACTTATTTATGGGATCTAAAACTCAAAACAATTGAAGTCATAGGCATAGAGAGTAGACAGATGGTTATCAGAGGCTGGGAAGTATAGTGGGGCCCGGGGAAGAGGTGCTGATGGTTAATGGGTACACAAAAAGTAGTTAGAAAGAATAAACAAGGCCTACTCTTTGATAGCACAATATGGGACTAGAGTCAATGATAACTGCACATTTTAAAATAACTTAAAGTGTATAATTGGGTTGTTTACAACTCGATGGATAAATGCTTGAGGAGATGGACACCCCGTTCTGCATGATGTGCTTATTTCATATTATATGCCTGTATCAAAATATTTCTTGTACCCCATAAATATATACACCTACTATGTACCCATAAAAATTAAAAATTATAAATGGGTAGTATCAAATGAAACAACTAAGTGAGAACTTTTATTTCCACATATTAAAACTTAGTAAAAAGTTACTGTTTTTAAAAGAATATTATATTAATACAGGGCATAACCAAAAAAGGAGGTACAATTACAAAAAAAAAAACTTCCAGAAATAGATCTGCACGTATGTGTGATCTCAAAGAATGACAAAGCTGTTATTTCAAGTCAGTGGGAGAAAGCTGACTGAGTTAATACGTGGTTTTGGAATTGGATTGAATGTATTGTAATTCTCTCCCTGGGGCTGTGGAAACTGGCTGCTTCCTCTGAAGTACTTGGCCTTGTAAAAGAAGGTAGATATCTGAATTGAAATTATCTCCCAAATTGCCAGGAAAATAAAAGTGGGTAGTAGGGTAGATTTCAAGCTGGCAATCGACAGCATCTGATACAAGAAACTTTGTATTCAGACCGAACTAATTCCATTACTAAACTATATGACCTCAAGTAAATTATATTTCTTGTAAAGCTAACCATTTCAGTGAGAGTTTCAAAATTATTAATATAAATTTAATTGTTGTTTTTAATACTTTAATGTTCTCTTTATTTATACTAATTACCTCATTCTTACAACTTATGTGTTTTCTCTGTGCTTCTTTAATTCTTCCAGTTTTTCAGACTTTCAAAGTTGTGTCTTGCTTATAGGGCTTTACAAAGAACCCGCTACTCGTTTAATGATCAAATCTAAAGTTCTAATACACAATTTATTAATTTTCTCTATTAGTCATAATATTGTCTTTTTATATATTATTTATATATTTTCCAGCAGTATGAGATTAAGTCCAATAAATTTTGCCTGCTGTATTCACTATTACCACGCATGTACAGATGTTTAGTCATCTTTGAATAGTTGTTTGAGGGTATAAGTTTGTTCTCTTTCTTGAGCAATGAATTTCTTTAAATATTTAGGATCTGGGGATTATATACACATATATAGTATATATATTTTATACAACATATATACATATATAATGCCTATACATATGCGATATATGTATACACTATATAATGTGTATACATATGCATTTGACATTAGTGATATAAATAGCCTATGCACCTGGCACTCTTTTCACATAAATATGTGGCGTCCAATTACTATACCACAATAGTAGGACTCATGAGTTTAAAAGTCTCCTGTACTCTGATCATTTAGAATGTCAGAACTACTTCAAAGTGCTGTGTGGCTTTATATCTGAAAATGGGACTAAGCAGCTCTTCCTCAGCCTTTAAATCATAACTACATCAAACTCCCATCAGCAACCTTATTATCTCTGGTCCCACTGCAAGGATCTTGGAGTTCAGATTCTAAAGTTATTCCAAGGATGGGGGGAAACATATCTTTTTAAAGGTTTTCATGTAGTAAATGATTTGAAAAATATGTACTTTACTTTACTTTACTTTCATGTAGTAAATAATTCCTCATATCTATTGGATATTGGCGTCATTTTTGTCCTGTTTGTAGTTTCTTTCCAGAAACTACTTACAGATGTAGTATATTGATGAGTCCCAGAAGATTGGTATTGACATGGATTTATTTACCTCTTGTTCTGTTTGTTATTTTTGCTTTTAATATCTATGGTCAATTTGGTGGGATTTGGGGGAGAGGCAAGTTAAGGCATTGGTTCAGTCATCTATTTTGCATTTAATACCTGTTGTTTGGTGAGAAAATGGTTCTCAAACTTCTATAATTACCTGAAAGACACAGATTGTTGGACCTATCTCTCAGAGGGGTGTGAAGCCTGATAATCTATATTTCTATAAAATTCCCAGGTGAGGCCAGTGCTGCTGGTCGGGGATTCACATTTTGAGAATCACAGATTTAGACAACTCTTCAAGTAGACTGAGACATCTGTTCAAGTAGACCTAAACAGATATATATTCTCAAATTAAACTGCTGGAATCAGAGCTGAAGGCTTCAACAGATGCCTGGATTCAGAGTTATAAGACTGATTCATGTTACTGAAAACTGCATGCTGGTTACCTGTGCTAAAGCAAAAAATAGCAGAAACTGGTGGTTTGGAAGGAAGGCAAGTTTACATTGCTTTGGGGATTATTTAGTTTTGAAACATTCATTTTCAAATGAAGAAAACTAGAATCAGTGAAATAAAGGCACTTTCACAAAGGTGACTTATGAAAATCCAAGTGACACATTTGGGACAGGAGATAAATTAACTGATCTGTTTTGTCTTTTGAAATGTAGGATTTTGCAATGAATTAAATAAATATATGAACTTTCCATGCAGGTGGATTATCCTGAATTTTATCAGAAAATTCTTGGGAATTTGAAATTAAGGTTGTCTTCTAGTAATCAAAGGGCCTGTCCTCTGTTTGTGCTTGTTTTTCCATTTGTATCTCAGAGCACTTTCGTAAACATGTTAGTGGCAACTCTAAGCTTACATGTGCCAATAAATATTCACTCCCCTTGTCTTTTTTTTTTTTTTTTTTTGACCCTTTGCCTTTTTTCTTCTACTGTTTCAGTGAAGATCTCCTTATGATTCCTGTCTGGGTCACAAGATTTGTCCTTTTTCCCTGCTGTTACTTAATTGATAGTTTAAACTAGATTATATTTAAATATTACACATACTGCTTACCATTAAGTTATAATTACAGTGAAATTTAAGCTAGAATCAATATTAAGTATTCACCCAAACCATTGTATTTAACTTGATTAATGATTGCAATTGATGGATGTGAATTAAGAATGGCAGGGCATTTAAAATCATTACAATGATCAGCTACACTTAATTTTTACAGCAATACCCCATTAGCATGCTTCACATGTAGCCATGGTCTTAGAGTTTAGAGCTCAATCTTAGGATCTAGAAATTGTAATCAGAATTTTAAGGCAATACTGTTCTATTCATTGTTTAAAATACCCAAACATAAGAAGCCTAATTTCTTTAAGTTACTAAGAATACTTTGGCTTTATTGACTGAATTACACAAGTATTTTCTCATATCTTTGAATTTCCCCTGAAGCTGTCAGATAATAACGTTTCATAATAATACACATAAGAAGAAAGGGGTTGACATGGGGTATGTTAAAACTACCATATTTCAACTATCCAGGAGCAAAGTTTATATTTTGCTAAACTCGTTCATAAATAAAATCCAAAGACAATAATTTATAGCCTTGTTTTCAAATTTGGGCTTCACTTAGCTCGTCTAATAAGTGGAGGTGAAGGATGAATACAAACATACTATGCCTCAGACTTTAAATTGGCATCCAAAGGTGACATACAGCTCAGTGTAATATGACATTTGGAATTATATTTGGTCTTTTTTTCTCAAATACCAATAGAAAGATGACTTGATTAGTATATGTAAATTAAATTGAATTTTGTATTTATAGTGAATTCAACAGCTTTTTAAAGGAAAAGATAATCAATTTGTCTTAAAAATGAAATTGGATTGAAGGATTGATTTGGTGAGCATACAATCAATATTTTCTGCTGGATATTTCTTTTTCTTTCTCTACTTTTCCAGAGCTGAAAAGATTTCTGGTTTCTTAACTAGCTCTTGTTTTGGCTTTATTCATATCAAAAATGGAAAATAGCCAGTTGTGGAGAAAATGTTGATGGTTTTGCAAGGTAGAGGAATGTAGTTTAAAGTTTAGCTACATATAGAGTCAGCCTTTTTCTCTGCCAAAATGAATAAACCTCTCAGTGAACCTCTGAAGTTCACCTTGAAGTTCATGATGGAGTCAACAGAACATTTAAGCACAAAGGGAAAGCAGAGTAGAAGTAAACAGATTTTTGCCAATTACCAGTTACATGGAAACATTATTAATTCTAACCCCACTGAACTGAGACCTTGTAATGTCATTTTAAGTGTATTCTTGGAGTGGAGTTAGGAAAGTAAGATATCTTTGCTAGTTGAAAATATTGCCTGGACATTTCAAAATGTTTATAAAGCACGTTCCCTGGCATAGATTGTTGAGGAAATCAAACCATTTTCAAACACTTAATATAACATCAATCTGCATTTGAAAAATAAGGTAGTTCTGTATTACTACTCTTTAGCAATTGAAAACAGGCTAAATTTTTTTTCCCACGGATGGCTTCAATCAAAATTCTATATATTCAAAGCAAAAATAAATAATGTGTAAAAATTCCATAATTACCTAATTATCTTCAAAGACATTTTCAAAAATGGATTTAAAATAAAGATATTTATTTCAAAATGCATTTCTAAACAATTCTGTGTATTTTGAAATAACATGCTATTTTTTTTATTGGCTTGTATTATAAAAATTCAAATATATCGTATTATATAACATCAAAAGTATAAAAAATTGAAATGTGTTTTATATGTGACAGTAAGTAATATAGAAGTAATATGGTAACTTAATGATTCTGATATCATATATCTCTTTTGGAATGTTGTGAAAATAATATGGTGCCAACAAATAGCTATTGTGTTCATAAAATAACTAAGCAGAGACTCCAGTGACTGTATCTTAAACTTAGAGTTCTCTAATGTTTGGCCATACTATTGCAGAGGTGCCGAACCAGAAGCTGGCTTGCAGAACTAGAGTGAGATTTGAGAACCCTGTGAGACTGTGCCGTCCCCTGATCCACAAAGTTGTCAATGCACAGCATTTTCAGATCTCAGCAAAAGTTCACCATAGGGTGTCAAGCACTAGGTGTTTGAAATGTATTATTTCTAATATAAGTGCCAAATTAAGTTTTCAAAAACAAAGTCATTTGCAATTCTCACAGTGTGTACACACGCAGTTTATTAAAATTTGCTTTATGCAATAATGTTTTTAATTTGGTGACAACATCTGAACATATTTAGGATATTCGTTATGACTGAAGCAATGTTTCCATTTAGTGATAAAATACATATTCATATATTAAACCTAATTTGGGTAACGATATGTGTAATAATCCATCCTTGTTTTACTAATTCAATATGAATCATGTAAGTGTTTTAGGAATTGTTTATCATCTGTGATAGTCTCATCTTCCAAGATAATCACAAAGATGTGATGCTTTGCATATAATCATTATTAAATTTTAGATGAGAATATTGACTGTTTGTAAATACACCAGCAATAAAATGTCTTTCAGAATCCTTATTAAAGTCATTTCTTCCTTCTCGACTTAAGGTCCATAAATTACCCTTGTTCACAGAAAGGAAAATTGCTTTCTAGGACAGTTTAATATTTCAGTGCCACTATAACAAGATATCTAATAGTCTCATATGAATAACATGATATCCTTCCTTGGGCTTAAATAACAAATACTTATATATTGCAGTGCATTCACTGACTTGTTGTTTGTTTGTTTAGTAATATGTATTCTTTTTGCAAGTTTTGGTTCCTAAAATGGTATTTTGGAATTTCAATTTATAAAGTAATATCTAAACTCTGAGGATCAAAGAGAGTTAAAATTATTTCCTTTTTCAAAAATGTTAGCAAAGTGGAAAAAAAGTCTTCCTATTGCATAGAACAAGAAGAAAATTTGCAACTCCTACTAATAATATCATAGAATTTAGAGATTTTTCAACCACACACTGGATTTAGTTACCAGAGTGGCTACAGGGTAATTCTGAGTAAATTCAAATATCCTGGAATAGTATGCTAATGACATTATTTATTTTACTTAGCACTTCTATAATTTTTGCTTCAAATGAACAATAAAAATATGATGTCTTTAAATAAAGAGTTACTTAAAAATTATTTCCCCCCTAAGGCTGGCTGAAGGTTTTTTTGCTAATGTTGGGACTTTTAATTTATTATTAATATTAATTTTGATTTAAAGTCATAATTATACACACTTATGGGGTAGAGTGTGATTTTTTATATATGTGTAAATTGATGCATGAATAAGTAAAGTTAATTAGTATATTCATCACCTAGCTTACCTATCATATTTTTATGGGGACACATTTGAAATTTATCTTAATTATTTTGAAATATATAATTCACCTATAGCCACCATTCTGTAAAATATAACTCAAAGCCTATTCTTCTATTTTAAACTTTGTGTCTTTTGATCAATATTTTCCCATCTTCCTCTACCTTTACCCTTCCCAGCCTCTGGTAAGCATTATTCTACTCTCTACTTCCATGAGTACAACTTTATCAGATTGCATATAGGGGTAAAATCATGTGGTATTTGTCTTTCTGTTCCCAATTTGTTTCTCTTAGGGTAACGCCCTCTAGATTCACACAGCCTGTTGCAATTGACAGGATTTCCCCATTTTGTAAGTCTAAATAGTACTCTATTGTGTACATATGCCACATTTTTTTAACGATTCATCCATTCATGGACACTTAGGTTGTTTGCTAAGCTTAGCTATTGTGACTAACACTACAATTAACATGGGAGTGTAGATATTACTTTGATATGTTGATTTTAGTTCCTTTGGATATATACCCAGAAGTGGGATTACTAGACTGCGTGGTAGTTCCATTTTTCACTTTTTGAGGATCCTCTAAAGTTTAATCTCCCATATTGGCTATACTAATTTACATTGCCACCAATAACGTGAAAGAGTGCCCTTTTCTCTCCATCCTCACCAGCACTTGTTTTCATCTTTTTGATAACAGCCATTCTAGCAAATATAATATAATCATTCACTGTGAATTTAATTTGCATTTTCCTAATGATTAGTAATGCTGAACATTTTTTTTCATGTACCTATTGTCATTTGTGTATCTTCTTCTAAAAGTGTTTATTCGGGTCCTTTGCCCATTTTTTAAAAAATATTTCTTTTCTTGCTATTGAATTGTTTGGATTCTTTATATATTTTGGATATTTAGCCCTTATCAGATTTATGGTTTGCAAATATTTTCTCTTATTTTGTGGGGTGTCTCTTTGCTTTGTTCATTATTTACTTTGCTGTACAGACACTTTTTAGTTCGATGTCATTTTGTCTTCTTATTTGGGGTTTTGTTGCTTGTGTTTTTTGGTCATAACAAAAAAATCATTGCCCAGGGGGACGTCGTGGAGCTTTTCCCCTACATATTCATCTAGTAGTTTTACAGTTTCAAGTATTACATTTAAGTTCATTTTGAGTTCACTTGTCTGTATCACATAAAATATGGTTCTAATTTCATTCTTCCCCTTATGAATATCCAGTTTCCTCAATATCATTTATTAAAGAGACTATTCTTTGTCTATTGTGTGTTCTTGGCATCTTTGTCAAAAATAAGTTGACCATAAATATGTGGATTTATTTCTGGGTTTTTTACCCTGTTGATGTGTCTGTTTTTATTTCAGTACCATGCTGTGCTGATTACAATCACTTTATAATATGTTTTGAAATCAGGTCGTAGATGCCTCCTGCTTTGTTCTTTTTGGTCAAAATTGTTTTGGCTGTTCAAGGCCTTTTATGGTTGCTATGTTTTGGCATTTTTTTTCCCAGTTTCATATAAAACAACATTGCTTTTTTGACAGAGATTGCACTGAATCTGTAGATTGTTTGGTGTATTATTCACATTTTCACAATATTAATTCTTTGAATCCATAAACATAGGCTATCTTTCCATTTACTGGTGTTTACTTCAGTGTTTGTTTTTTCATCAATGTTTTACAGTTTTTAGTATATAGGTCTTTCACTGCTGGTTAAATTTACACATAAATATTTAATTTATTTATTGCTGTTGTAAATGGGAGAGTTTTCTTAACATTCTTTCCAGATAATTTTTTATGAATATATTGAAATGGTAGTAAATTTTTGTGTTTTTATTTTTATGTTCTGCAATTTTACTGAATTAGTTTATCAGTTCCAATCCTTTTTTTATGGAGTCTTTAGCAATTTCTATGTATAAGATTATTTCATCAGCAAATGGAAACAATTCCACTATTTCTTGTCCTATTAAAAATGGCTTTTCTTTCTTTCTCTTGTCTAATTGCTCTGGCTAGGACCTTCAGTACTATGTCGGAAAGAAGTGGTGAGAGTGAATGAACATCTTTTTCTTTTCCCTGGTCTTAGCGGAAAAGTTTTCAACATTGCACCTTTGAGAATGATGTTGGCCACAGGTTTGTCATATATGGTCTTTATTATATTGAAGTATATTCCTTCTGGACCTAATCTATTGAGAGTTCATGTAATAAAAAATGTTGAGTTTTGTTAATTACTTTTTCTGCATCTTTTGAAACGATCATATACATTTTAAGCTTCAATTTTTAATGTGGTTTATTATATTTATTGATTTGCATATGTTGCACCATCATTGCATCCCAGGGATAAATTCTACTTTATTTTATGATTATGATGATGAATGATTCCCTTAATGTGTTCTTGAACTTGGTTTGTTTACATTTTCTCGATAATTTTTACATCTATGTTCATCAGGGATATTGGCTTATAATTTTCTTTTCTTGTTGTGTCCTTGTCTGACTTCAGGTTCAAAGTAATGCTAACCTTGTGATATGGTTTGACTGTGACCCCACCCAAATCTCATTTTTAATTGTAATTCCCATAATCCCTAAGTGTCATGGGAGGGACCCAGTGAGAGGCAGTTGAACCATGGCGTGGTTTCCCCTATGTTGTTCTTGTAATACTGAGTGTATTCTCATGAGATCTGAGAACTTATTTTTATAAGTATCTGGAATTTCCCTTACTGGCAGTCATTCTCTCTCCTGCCACCCTGTGAAGAGGTGCCTTGCACCATGATTATAAGTTTCCTGAGGCCTCCCCAGCCATGCTGAACTATGAGACTGTTAAACCTCTTTCCTTTATAAATTAGCTAGTCTCGGGCAGCTCTTTAGCAGCATGAAAATGGACTAATGTACCTTGTAAAATAAGTTTGGGTGTATTCTTCCCCTTTTCAAGTTTTTCTGAAGAGAGTAAAAATAATTCTTATGAATTTATCTTGAAATGTTTGATAGATTTCAGTAATGGAACCATTTAGTCTTTGGCTATTTGTGAAGGGTGATATTTTATCATTGATTCAGTGTCTTTACTTGTTGCTTATCTGTTCAGATTTTCTCTTTCTTCATGGTTCTGTCTTGCTAGGCTGCATATGTCTAGGAATTTATTAATTTCTTCTAGATTATCCAATTAGTTGGCATACCATTGTTCATAGCAGCTTTTACAATCCTTTGTATTTTCGTGGTACCAGTTGTAATGCCTTCGCTTTTATTTCTGATAGTATTTGAATATCTTTATTTTTATTCTAGTCTAGCTAAAATTTTGTCCACTTTGTTTATCTTTTCAAAAAGCCAACTCTTAATTTAGTTGATGTTTGCTTTTTTTTGTTAAGTCTCTATTTCCTTTACTTTTGCTTTGATTTTTGTTATTACCTGCCTTCTGCTTAGCTTGCTTCATTTGGATTTGGGCTTAGTTTGTTTGTTTATTTGTTTTCTAAAACCTTGAGGTATATCTTTACATTGTTTATTGAGATATTTTTTCTTTGTCTCTTTTTATAGTTTTTAATTAGTCTATTTTGTCTAATATAAGTATAGTTTTACGTGTACTCTTCAGGTTTTGATTTGCATGAAATATTTTTTGTCCCTTTACTTACAGTCTATGTGTGTCCTTACCACTAACATGGTACTCCTATAAGCAGCATCTGATGAAATCTTGTTCTCTTAAATCCATTCACTCGTTTACTTTTAAATTGGAGAATTTTATCTATTTACATTGAAGGAAACTTTTGATAAACTCTTGTTATTGAAATTTTGTAGTTTGTTTTCTATTTGTTTTGTAGGTTCTTTGTTTCTTTGTCTTTTGCTGTCTTCCTTTGTTGTTTAATGGTATGCTTTAACTCTTTTATATATTTTGTGCAACTACTCTGGATTTTTGCATTGTGGTTACTGTGAGATTACATATCCTTAAAATAGGCTACTTTAAGCCAATAGCAACTTGCCTTTAGTAACTTACTGCATTTTTACTCCTTCCCCCTACCTTTTGTAATTTTGTTACCAAAATTTATGTTTATTTTTGTAATTTATATCCCTTAACAATTTGATGTAGCTATAGTTAGTTGTTTTTATGTCTTTTTTCTTGAAGCTGTTTATAGGAATAAAATTGCATTACACACTTTTCTTACACTATTAGAGAAACCTGAGTATAACTATGTATCACTAATAAAATTGAGGTTTTTTCTTTTTACTTTCATTCTTTATTATTAATTAATATTATTCTGCTTCATCATCTTAAAGAATGACCTTGAGCAACTCTTGTAAAGCAAACCCACTCGTAATGAACTCCTATAGCTTTTATCTGGGAAACTTTTTATGTTTCTGTCATTTCTAAAGGACAGCTTGGCTGGGTAAAGTATTCTTGGGTGGCATTTCACTCTTTCTTCAGGAATTTCTTTTTTAAATTATTTTTTAGTTTATACATAATAATTGTACATACTTAAGAGATGCATGTGAAATTTTGTTATATATATGGCGTATGTAGTCAAGTCAAAATATTTGGGGTATCTATCACCTCAAGTATTTATCATTCTTATATGTTGGGAACATTTCAAGTCCTTTCTTCTAGGCATTTTGAAATATACAATACATTTTTATCAACTATACTAAACTTCCTGTGCTATTGAATATTAACATTTATTCTTTCTATCTAACTCTATGTTTGTAACCATTTACCAACCTCTCTTCACCCCTTCTCTCACATACAAAACATCCCCAGCCTCTGGTATCTGTTATTCTACACTTTATTTAAATAAGATAAACTTCCTAAACTCCTACATGTAATATGTGTCTTACTGTGCTTAATTTATTTCAGTTAACATCATGACCTGAGGTAGTTTTACCTATATTGCTACAAATGACATGAATTCATTCTCTTTTTATGACTACACACACACACACACACACACACACACACA
>NW_012116855.1:2207557-2215662 GCF_000951035.1 Colobus angolensis palliatus | reverse complement strand
ATCTCCTGACCTCGTGATCCGCCCGTCTTGGCCTCCCAAAGTGCTGGGATTACAGGCTTGAGCCACCGCGCCCGGCCTAACATCACTCTTAAGGGTGAAAGACTGAATACTTTTCCCGTAATCTCAGGAGCAAGACAAGTAGGTCTGTTCTCCTGACCTCGTGATCCGCCCGTCTTGGCCTCCCAAAGTGCTGGGATTACAGGCTTGAGCCACCGCGCCCGGCCTAACATCACTCTTAATGGTGAAAGACTGAATACTTTTCCCGTAATCTCAGGAGCAAGACAAGTAGGTCTGTTCTCACCACTTTTGTTCTAGCTAGTGTACTCAGGCAAGAAAAAGAAACAAAAGGTAGCTGGATTGGAAAGGACGATACAGTAAAGCTGTCAGTTCACAGACAACATGATTATCAGCGTAGAAAATCTGATGGAATCTACAAAAAATCTTCTAGAACTACTAAGTGAGTTTAGTACAGTTGTAGGATACAAGATCAATATACGAATACCAATTGTTTTTCTATATGCTGGCAATGGATAATCAGAAATTGAAATGTAAAAATAGCATCATTTATAATAACATTAAAAATAAGAAATGCTTAGGAATAGATCTGGCAAAAACGTGTTAGACCCATACACTGAAAACTACAAAACATTGTTGAGAGAAGTCAAAGGAGATTTAAATAAATGGAAAGACATAGCATGTTCATGGGCTGGGAAATTCAGTACTGTTAAAGTATCAGTTCTCCCCAAATTGATCTTTGGATTCAAATAAATCCCAGTTAGATCCCAGCAAGGCTTTTTATAAAAATTAACAAGCTGATTCTGAAATTCACGTGGAAATGTAAAGGACCTAGAAGAGCCAAAACTACTTTGAAAAAGACAATCAAACTTGGAGAGGAACCCTGCCTGATTTCAAGACCTACTGTATGACTGTCCTGTCAAGACAGTGTGGTAGTAATGTACTGATGGACAAACAGATGAAGGGGAAAAAATAGAGAGCTAGATACAGACCCACACATAGGTGGACAGCTGATTTTTGACAGAAATGTAAAGGTAATTTAGTGGAAATAGTCTTTGCCAAAATGAGTACTGGAATAATTGGATATCCATAATCAAAAAATGAACTGCAGGCCATACTTTGCACCAAATACAAAAATTATCTCAAAATGAATCATAGACCTACATGTAAAACCTGAAACTATAAAACTTCCAGAAGAAAACATAGGAGAAAACCTCTGTGACCGTGATTAGTCCAAGATTTCTTGGCGCCAACACCAAAAGCGTCCTCCATAAGAGAATGAATCGATACATTGGACTTCACAATTAAAAATTTACATTAAAAAATACTCTTTAGAGACTGAAAAGACAAGCAAAATACTAAGAGAAAATATTTGCAAATAATATATTTAATGAATGACTTGTATTCAGAATATATAGAGAATTCTCAGAGCTCAACAATAAGAAAACATTCAACCCGGCTGGGCACGGTGGCTCACACCTGTAATCCCAGCACTCTGGGAGGCTGAAGCGGGTGGATTGCTTGAGCTCAGGAGTTTGAGACCAGCCTGGGCAACATGGCACAACTCCGTCTCTACAAAAAAATACCAAATTAGCCAGGTGAGGTGGCGTGCTCCTGTAGTTTCAGCTACTTGGGAGGCTGATGTGGGAGGGTGGCTTGAGCCTGGGAGGCAGAGGTTGGAGTGAGCTGAGATTGTGCCACTGCACTTCAGCTTGGGTAACAGAGGGAGATCCTGTCTCAAAAAAAGAAAAAGAAAAGAAAAAGCATACAACCCAATAAGAAATGTGCAAAAGATTTGAACACTGCAGATCAGTTGTACAGATGGCAGATGAGCACATGAACAGATGCTCAGCATCATTAGACATTAAAAAAATGCAGGCTGGGCACAGTGGCTCACACCTGTAATCTCAGCAGTTTGGGAGGCCCAGGCGGGCAGATCACAAGGTCAGAAGATTGAGACCATCCTGGCCAACAGGGTGAAATCCTGTCTCTAGTAAAAATACAAAATTTAGCCAGGTGTGGTGGCGGGTGCCTGTAGTCCCAGCTACTTGGGAGGCTGAGGCAGAAGAATCGTTTGAACCTGGGACGTGGAGCTTGCAGTGAGCTAAGATCGCGCCATTGTGAGCTACCACTGCATGTGTATTCAAATGGCTAAAATGAAAAAGACTCTGCAAGGCAAGTATTGGTGAGAATGTGGAGGAACTGGAACTCTCATATACTACTGTTGGGAATGTAAAATGGGACAGCCATTTAGGAAAACAGTGTGGCAATTTCCTAAGATTCAGCCATTCCTCTCTTAGGCATTTACTCAAGAGATATGAAGCTATTTGCCTGCACAAATGCTTGTGTAGAGATAGAGTATCTTTATTTGTAATGGCACCAGATGTGAACACCTAATTGTCCAGGTGAACAGATGAACAGACTGCGATAAATCCAGACTACTTAGCAATAAAAGTAAGTGAGCTATTGCTACATGCTAGAATATGAATGAATCTCAGAATGATTTTGCTCAGTGGAAGAAGCTAGGCGAATGAAGCTCTGTCACACAGGCTGGAGTGCAGTCATGCAATCGCCGCTCACTGCAACCTCCGCCTCCTGGGTTCAAGCGATTCTCCTGCCTCAGCCTCCCGAGTAGCTGGGACTACAGGTGCGTGCCACCACGACTGAGTCTCACTCTGTTGCCCAGGTTGGAGTGCAGGGGCATGATCTTGGTTCACTGTGACCACTGCCTCCTGGGTTCAAACAATTCTCCTGCTTCAGCCTCCTCAATACCTGGGACTACAGGCATATGCCACCATGCCTAGCTAATTATTGTATTTTTGGTGGCGATGGAATTTCACCATGTTGACTAGGCTGCTCTTGAACTAAAGACAGGTGATCCACCTACCTCAGTGTCCCAAAGTGCTGGGGTTACAGACATGAGCTACTGCACCCAGCCAGTCAGATAATATTTAATTGTGTATATATACCAATTTTTAAAATCCAGTTGTCCACTGATGAGCACTTAGGTTGATTACATATCTTCTATATTGTGAATAGTGTTGCAATATAGGTTTACAGAAATCTTTTTTAATGTGTTGATTCTTTACCTTTGGATAAATAAGCTGTTGTGTGATTGCTGGATTACAAGTAGTTTTAATTTAGGCTTTTGAGAAATTTCCATATTTTTTTCCATAGTGACTATATTAATTTACATTTCCAACAACAATATACAATGGTTCTTTTTTTCTACATCCTTGACAGCATCTGTTATTTGTTACCCTTTTAGTAATAGGAACTCAATTTGGGGTGAGATTGTATTTCATTGTGGTCTCATTTGCATTTTCCTGATGATTAGTGATGTCGAGTATTTTTTCTCCACACACTTGTTGCTCATTTGTGTGTCTCCTTTTAACAAATGTCTATTCATATTTGCTTCCCAGTCTTTAATGGAATTTTTTTTAACTGTTGAGTTTTTTTAGTTCCTTATATATTCTGAATATTAATCAATCATCTGATGAACACTTTGCAATTATTTTTTCCAATTCTACAGGTGGTCTCCTTACTCTGTTGATTGCTTACTTTGCTGTGCAGAAGCTTTGCAGCTTAACATAGTTCCATTTGTCTAGTTTTACATTTGTTATATTTGCTTTAGAGGTCTTAGCCATAAAATCTTTGCCTAGAACAATATTCCGAAGTGTTTTTCTTACATTTATTTCTAGTAGTTTTATAGATTTTGGTTTTTCATTTACATTTTAATCTACCTTAAGTTGGTTTCTGTATTTGGTGTGAGATTGGAGTCCAGTTTCATTCTTCTGCATATGAATATCCACATTTTTTCAGCATTGCATGTTGAAGAGGAAACCCGTTCCCCAATGCATGCTCTTGGCACCTTTGTTGAAAATCAGTTAGCTGTAAATAAGTGGATTCTTTAGCTGGGGCATTCTATTTTGTTCCATTGGTGTATGTGTCTATTTTTATGCCAATACATGTTGTTTTGGTTACTATAGATTTGTCTTATATACACACACACAGACATATAAAATATATTCTTTTTTTTTTTGTTTATTTTTTTGTTTTTTTTTTTGAGACAGAGTCTTGCTCTGTCGCCCGGGCTGGAGTGCAGTGGCCGGATCTCAGCTCACTGCAAGCTCTGCCTCCCGGGTTTACGCCATTCTCCTGCCTCAGCCTCCCGAGTAGCTGGGACTACAGGCACCCGCCGCCATGCCCGGTTAATTTTTTTTTTTTTTTTTTTTACTTTTTTAGTAGAGATGGGGTTTCACTGTGTTAGCCAGAGTGGCTTCGAGCTCGTGACTTCGTGATCTGCCCACCTTGGCCTCCCAAAGTGCTAGGATTACAGGCGTGAGCGACGGCGCCCAGCCAGATTTGTCAGATTTGTCATATATTTTAAGGTCAGGTAGTGTGATGCCTCCAGCTTGTTTCTTTTTTGTTCAAAATTCCTGAATTGCTTTGGCTACTAGGGCTCCTCTTCAGTTCTATATTAATTTTAGAATTGTTTTTTCTATTCTGCGAAAAAATTTCATTGGTATTTTTGTAGGGATTGCATTGAATCTGTAGATTGCTTTGGACAGTATGGTCATGTCAATGATGTTAATTCCTTTAGTCCATGAATGTGTGATGTCTTTACATTTATTTGTATCCTCTTCAAGTACTTTAATTAAAGTTTTGTAGATTTCCTTGTAGAGGTCTTTTACCTCCCTGGTTTAATTTATTCCTAGTTATATGTTTTTGTATTTATTATAAATAAGATTTTCTTCTTGATTTCTGTCTCAGTTCATTATAGGTGTATGGAAGTGCCACTCATTTGTGTATGTTGATTTTGCATGCTGCAACTTTACTCTTTATTTATTGGATATAAGAGTTTTGTGATGGAGCTTTTAGATTTTCATAAATATAAGATTATGTCATCTGAAAGTGGAACATTTGACTTCTTTTTCAGCACTTTATTTATTTATTTATCGGCCTGTTTGTTCTGGCTAGGACTTCTGGTACTATGTTTAATAGAAGTGGTGAAAGTGGGCATCCTTGTCTTATGCCAATTCTTAGACGAAAGGCTTTCAGCTTTTCCCGATTGGGTATAATTTTCAGTTTGGGTTTATCATATATAACCTTTTTTATGTTCTTTCTATGTCACCTTTGTTGAGAGTTTTTATCTAGAAGAAGGAATGTCGAATTTTATAAAATGCTTTTTCAGCATCTATTGAGATGTTTATGTTTTTTGTCCTTTATTCTGTTGATGTGATGTTTCACACTTATTGATTTGTATGTGTTAAACTATTCTTGCATTCCTGGGACAAGTTCCACTTGGTCATAGTGTGTTATCTTTTTGATGTACTTTGAATTTGATTTGTTAGAATTTCATTGAGAACTTTTGTGTCTTTGTTCATCAGACATTGACCTGTAGTTTTCTTTTTTGTTGCATTTTTATCTGGTTTTAGTATCAGGATAATGTTAACTTCATACAGTAATTTAGAGAAAACTTCCTCTTCTTCAAGTTTCTGGAAGAGTTTGAGAAGAATTCACATTAGTTTTTGTCTGTAAGTTCAAAATAATTCAGCAGTGGTGCTATCCAATACTGATCTTTTCTTCAATGGGAGATTTTTAAAATATTTATTAAATATAATTACTCATTATTGGCCTGTTTAAGTTTTCAATTTTGATAGGTAATATTTGTTCAGAGTTTTATCTTTTTTTTAGGTTTTCCATTTTGTCGTGTATAGTTCATACACATGTTAATGATCTTTTGTATTTCTCTGGTGTCAGTTGTAATATCTCCTTTTTGTTTCTGATTTTGTTTAGCTAGGTCTTCTTTCTCCTTTTTGGTTAGTTTAGCTAGGAGTTTATCAATTTTGTTTATCTTTTTTAAAAAGTAACTATTGTATTGATGATTTGTATTTTTTTAGTTTGTATTTTGTTTAGTTTTGCTCTGATTTTTATTATTTCTTTCTTTCGACAAATTTTAGATTTAGTTTGTACTTGCTTTTCAAGTTCCTTGAAGTGCATTATTTGATTCTTTACTTAAAACCTATTTTTATATAAGCATTTATCTGTATAAAGTTTGCTCTTAGAACTGCTTCTTCTATCACACACATTTTGATATGTTGTATTTTGATTTTTATTTGTTTCAATAATTACTTTGATTTTCTTACTATTTTCTTTTTTAACTCATTGGTCATTCAATGAGCATATCATTTAATTTACATTTATTTGTATACTTTAAAGAGTTCCTCTTTTTACAGACTTCTAGTTTTGTTGCGTTTTGATCTAAAAAGGTATTTAGCAAAATTTTAATTTTTAAAGTATTTATTGAGAGTTTTGTGTCCTAACATATGATCTATTCTAATGCGTTTTCCATATTGCTGATGAGAAGATGTGTATTCTGTAGCTATTGGAATAAGTGTGCTGTATATGTTATGCCTATTTCATCTACAGCACAGTTTAAATCCAATACTTCTTTAATATTTTTCTACCTAGATGACCTATCTAATGTTGACAGTAAGGTTTTAGTCTCCAACTATTACTGTGGAGTCAGTCTCTCTATTTAGATCTAATATTTTCCCCGTATATCTGGGTGCTCCACTGTTGGGTACAAATATATTTTGAATTGTTATGTCCTCTTACTGAATGTATCCCTTAATATTTATATAATGACCTTCTTTGTCTCTTTTCACTGTTTTCATTTAAGGTCCATTTTATCTGATATAAGTATAGCTACTTCTGCTCATATTTTGTTTTTGTTTGCACGGAATATCTTTTTTCATCCCCCTTTTCTTTAGTCCATATGTGTCTTTATAGAGATGAGTTCCTTGTAGGCAGCATGCAGTTGGATCATTTTTTTCTTTTTTTAATCCATAGAGCCAGTCCATATTTTTTAAGTTGAAAGTTTAATCTATTAACATTCAAGGTTATTATTTACAGGTAAGGACTTATTCCTGTCATTTTATTAATTGATTTCTGTATGTTTTGTAATTTTTAATCCTTCTTCCTCTCTTATTTATTTTTATTTAATAAATTATTTATTTTCTTGAGACAGAATCACACTCTGCCTCCAAGGCTGGAGTGCAGTGGTGCAATCTCTGCTCACTGCAATGTCTGCCTCAATTGTTCAAGCGATTCTTTTGTCTCAGCTTCCTGTGTAGCTGGGACTACAGACACACACCACCATTCTCTGCTACTTTTGTGTATTTTTTTTTTTTTTTTAGTAGGGACAGGATTTCGCCATGTTGGCCAGGCTGGTATTGAACTCCTGACCTCAGGTGATCCACCCACCTCAGCCTATGGTTTGGTGGTTTTCTGTAGTGATAACATCTGAGTCCTTTCTCTTTCTCATTTGTGTGTTTGCAGTGAGTTTTATACTTTCATGTGTGTTTATGATTGTAGAAATCATCCTTTTACTTTCACATGTAGTACACCATTAAACATTTTTTGTAGGACTGGTCTAGTGGTGATGAATTCTATTGGCTTTTGCTTGTTTGGAAAAGATTTTATTTCTCTTTCATTTAAGAATAGTAACTTTGCTGGGTATAATATATTTGGCTGACAGGTGTTTTGTTTTTCTTTCAGCACTTTGAATATATCATCCTCCTCTCTTCTGTCCTTTATGGATTCTGCAAATAAATCTCACAGCTGTATTGGGACTCCTTTAAATGTGACATAATTATCATATCTTGTTTCTTTCCTTTTTTTATTTTATTTTATTTTATTTTGGCTTTAAGTTTTCACGATTTGAATCTGATGTGCCTTGGTGTGTTTGGATTGGATTTCACTGATGAGCTCTGAACTCCTTGTACCTAAATGCTGTTTTGTCTCCCCAGATGTAGGACATTTTCAGCCATTATTTTTTAAAGTACCTCTGTAGGCCTTTTCCTTTCTCTTCTCCTTCAGTTACTTCTATTATGCCAAGGTGATTCCATTCTATGTCTCACAACTACCCTAGACTTTCTTCATTCTTTTTATTCTTTCATTATTTTTCACCTCTGATTGAATCACTTCAAATACTCTGTCTTTGAGCTCACTGATTCTTTCTTTTGGTTGGTCATGTTTACTGTTCAAGCTTTCTGTTGATTTTTTTTTTTTTTTTTTTTTTTTTT
>NW_012116855.1:2190822-2207377 GCF_000951035.1 Colobus angolensis palliatus | reverse complement strand
GCCAGGAGGGTCTCGATCTCCTGACCTCGTGATCTGCCCGTCTCGGCCTCCCAAAGTGCTGGGATTACAGGCTTGAGCCACCGCGCCTGGCCCTCTGTTGAATTTTTTTCAGTTTAGTTATTGTATTCTTTATCTCCACAAATTCTATTTGGTTGTTTTTTCCATTTCTATGTCATATTTTCCATTTTGCTAATGAATTATCAAATTTTATTTAATTTTCTAAGTATATTTTCTTATAGTTCCCTTAACTTCTTTATAATTTTTAAATTTTTTTTCTGGGTCTATTATTGGAGTTTTCTTCATTTCTTTCAGTGGTGTCACATTTCTCTGATTGTTCATAACCTCATGTCCTGACATTGATGCTTGTTGTTTGAGAATGTGGTCCCTCTTCTGGCCTTTGTAAATATTCATAGATGATGCTAGATCTTTACTGTTTAGTTTTGCCTGGGATTCTGGAAGGAATAGCTGGTAGCAATCTCAGAGAAATAGATCTTTGTGCTGGGTTGTGTAATTGGAGTGGGACACTTTCTATGCTATGAAATTAAATGGTATTGCGGACTGTATTCCATGGTCTGGTGGACACTGCTAGCTGAGCTCCATGGTTCTTTCTGTTCAGGTAAGATCACAGGCTGTCTTCACTTTCCAAGTGGTACTATTGTTTGAAATCTGTGGTGAGGCATGGCTGTGTAATGGACTCTGAGATGAGATGAGATCTCTTGGGTTTTTGCTTAGCTACACAGGATGAGCAAGACCAGAGGCTATGCTCCACAGATATGTGTGGACAAGAGTTTGCTTTCCAGCCTGTGGTAAGCTTAAGTAGAACACAGAGGTTTGGTGGAGTCACTGCTCTGCAGCTGAAGTTGGGTGACTTGCAGTTATTTCTCAGCCTAGGAAAGACAATGCAAGCTCTGGAGTTTAACTGGATCACCTTACCACCACTGTGGTTGGGTGGGACTAGATGATTTATCCATGGGTGATCACTGACCTGTAGTAGCTTAATAATTATTGGATTGTGGCTTTTCTTGATTTTGCAATCTAAAAAGATGTCTCTTTCTCACTCCCAATTTCTGGGATACTGATTATGTTATTCTTGCCTGTAAATAGTTGCTAGTTATGTTTATGTGTGGTAGGACTTCAGGAGAAGCCAAGAACTCCAATTTCACCATCTTGTTGTCATTACTCCAGAACTTTGGCTACATTTTGAAAGCATTTTTTTCCTGTTAGTGAAAACCATTTTCTACATCATTTCAAAAAAAAAAAATTACTTGCAATAGCATCATAAAAAAAAATGAAAATCAAAGCAATTATTAGTGTTTATAGACTATAAACCATGTTCAGACAAAGAAATAATAGATTTACTATTTAATGAAGAGAGTGTATTGTTAATAGCTAAGAAAAAATTGAAAACTATATAACAAATTTTACACCTGTGTTCTCCAGTTACAAAAACTAGAAAGGGCAGAAGAAATAAAGCAAAAGTAAAACTTAGATGAAGAAAGTATAAGAACTCATGTAATTGTGTAGATTAAATTAGGACACTAAGCTCAGTAGATATATTCTGCAATGTCATTGAATTCATAGGTGTAATTTCAGAACACCTGTCACTTATCCCAACAAAATCATAATAAAGGGGAAATATGCCATAAGACTAATGATAGGTAAATGCTTTCAAAATAAAAGAATATAATTCAGTAATGACAGGCAGATTTGGAGAAAAATTTAGGGCAGATTGTGTGTTTACAACAGTCTTATTAACATCACTAGAGGTGTGGTTTCAAAGGAAGAAAAAATATGAGAGATATTCAAGATTCAATAGGATGTCATTAAAATGAATACAGACTTGTTGCCTAAAGCTAAAGAAAAGCAGATTCCACTAAGGAATCAATAAAGTTTGCTAAGTATAAATAGGTTTTGAAGAATTTCATCTAACTATGTCAGACTAAAGAATGCCATATAAATGATATGCAACTTGGAGGCCCTGTTGTCTATACAATGTCAATCTATAACAAAAGAAGCATCCTGAGTAGAAGTAAACTGTCTCCAATCTTTAATAAATAATGTCAATAATGTGAAATTATCTTTTCAAACTCCACTACATTTTAAAATTAAATACAAAAAATAAAATAAATTTTATCTAGAGGACCAATGCCAGTATATTCACAGATTTTTAATGATCAAGATTAGTCCTAGAAGGGTGGACATCATGGCTTATGCCTGTAACACCAACATTTTGGGAAGCTAAGTTGGGAAGATAATTTGAGACCAAGAATTCAAGACCAGCTTGGGCAACATACTGAGATCCCATCTCTACTATAATAATAAATAAATAAGAATTGATCTGTTAAGTAATCTAATATATTTTAATTTGAATTAAAATATAGAATTGTTGGATTTGGATTTCTGATTATGTCAGTTAAGAGTATATTTGTTGATGTTTGTACATACCACTGTGATAATGAAAAGATCTGTATTGATAATATGTATTTATTTAATTCATAATATTACATGAGCTATTTAAGACTTGGAATGTTTTTCTTGTTAGGCTTGCTGGTTATCCCTGTTTAGCACTTCAACTTATCACAAAATAAGTTGTAATAAATAAATAAAATAAAATAATAAAAATAAAACACATTAAAGTTGAAATGCATGAAAATGTTTATAGATATTTGATGAACTAAGTACATGGGACTAATTTTTTATAAAATTAGTTTAGTTTGTGCCACAAAAAAATTTTTCATATTACTACAAAATAATATAGCTTTTTCTATTTTACTACACATAAACATAGTGTAATAAGATATATAATTTGAACTTGAAAGTTTAAAAAACTAAATTTCAAATTTTACATTTAATGAATTAATGTTTATTTATGCCGAGGGAAACTATTAACCCATCTGGCACATAGAGCCGTTTTTCCATCTTCAGAAGTTCATGTAGGAACATTGGTTTGTAATTGCTCTTCACCATAAAGATTGAAAACATCTGACAATTAAAAAATCAGATTAAATATATAAAGCAATCATTTTTCAGTGTTGGAAAACAAACACCACAAGGCTATAATCTGAGAGAAGAGAAATGAATGTACTGAGTTCTACAATGTCCCAGCTTGTTAATTATAGAGAGTTTCCAGTTGAAATTCTGATGGTCTTATTGAGTCGAGCATACAGAGATGAGAATTTAGGAAGTTCAAGGCAGCTAGAATTTGGGAAGCATATGGGCATGGTGGTGCACGTCTGTAATCCCAGCTTCTCAGGAGGCTGAGACAGGAGAATCGCTTGAACCCGGGAGGTGGAGGTTGCAGTAAGCCAAGGTCATGCCACCGCACTCCAGCCTGGGCAACAGAGCAAGACTCCACTTCCAAAAAAATAAAAATAAAAAAAGAATTTTGGGGCATAATACAGGAGGCAAAAACTGCACATAGTAAAAACACTGAAGAACTTAAGAGAGATGCTCTCAAGTCATTGGTTGAATACTGATTTGTGCATGTATTAGAGGAGACCCCAACAAGCCAAAAAAAAAAAAAGAGAACCAGTAGGAAGCAAAGCAATAGGTTGACCACTACTAAGACTCACAAAAACTGTTCATAGCGTGTGCTCTTAATGGTCATGGTAGAAAGATATTGCAATATAAAGAAAAGTGGACTGAGTCTTCTACCTAGTGTCTTCTGTCTAGTGTCACGCTTTAGTAGTTGGGATTAGATGAGTTGCAGAAAGTAAGTCTGTGCTGAATCTTTCCAAACAAAGCTTAATGCTAGTTTTAAAGGGATCAAACTGAGCCACAAACTACTTATCTATTTACCAGAAAAAGATCTAACACTCTTTTAAAAAATTCAATAAAATCCAGAAAGGAACATCATAAAATTTACAGTATTCTTACATTCAATAAAATATTATCAGACATGTAAAGAAACAGGAAAATATGACCCAAACCAGGAGAAAACTCAAAGTATAGTATCACATAATATATTTAGGAGAATAAGTATTTCACAATACAGAAGTAAATTATCCTTGGTAGAGCAGGAAGTTAAAGGAGAAATTAGTAAGGATTTTATATATATATGTACAGTAAGCATATATATATATACAGATATAAGTAAATAATATATATATATGGTAAGTATATCAAAATAGTGTGCAGGTCGGGCCAGACACAGTGGCTCATGCCTGTAATGCCAGCACTTTGGGAGGCTAAGGTGGGCAGATCATGAGGTCAGGAGTTCCAAACCAGTCTGGCCAACATGGTGAAGCCCCGTCTCTACTAAAAATGCAAATATTAGCTAGGTTTGGTGGCATGCGCCTAAAATCCCAGCTACTCGGGAGACTGAGGCAGGGGAATCACTTGAACCTGGGAGGCGGAGATTTTAGTGATCCACAATCGAGCCATTGCACTCCAGCTTCAGTGATAGAGGGAGACTGTTTTAAAAAAAGAAAAAATATATAGTATGCAGGCCAAAAAACAATCAAATTTAGTACAAATTCATCTAAAAAAGTAAAAAGAGTACCTTTAAAAAATGTTTTCCCATGAATACCTGATAACTGTTATCAATAAGTAAGGTTTTTTTCTTTAGGAGGAATTCATACAGATTTTATGGGAAGGGGGATATTTCATTTTAAGAGATAAAATGCCTTCGCATTAAGTTGTTTAATAATAAAATGAGCTGTCTTTTGAAATCTTACTAATGATATTTTTCTAGTACAGGCAGGATGCCTTCTCTAAAAAAAGTCTATCATTCTATGAAGAAATAATTCATGCAAAGGTATGGTAGTATATAATACACTGAATATTTAGGAAATAGAAAATACTAATGGATAGCATAATCACATATTTTAGTGCCAATGAGAAGTGCTCAGAGATTTTGCTATCACAATGAAGAACTGAGATATATATTGACATTTTAACTAAATCCTGCTATTGTGATGTAGAGTGTTATAGACCTACACAAGTAGTCCTACTCGAAATAATTCTAGGCAGTGACAAAATTTGGTGACATTTGTTGAAAGTCAACATTAAGGGCGACCATCAGTTGGTTCTCTGGCAAAAACAAGGAGGAATAAAAACATACAACTAAAATTAACAAAACATTTATAACAGCTATTATGCTTGACATATTTTGTGTAATTTATGCATTCTTTTTAACAAGATAAAAAGCAAGCACTAAATCTTGGAGAAGCACATAATTTACCAAAACAATTCTACCTCTCAGATCTAGTTTAATTCTAATTTACTTCTGGCAGAAAGTCATACTATTCTTCATCAGTCGAGCCAAAATGGATACAAAATGCACATATTTTCTTGGGAAATCCACAGGAAAACAACATTGTTTAATTCTTTTAACAGAGTTTTTTTCAATAACTCTTTCTTTTAGCTCAAGACCCTGGTCTCTCCTACCATAAGGAGATATAGTCCTCTAAACTTTTATCAGTAATTGGCCTTTCAGTATAAATGAAGGCCATAAAGGCAAGTTTTGATAAAGGAGGCTGGGAAAGAAAATGTATGTCGCCAGACGGTTGAATCAGAGGACAAAATTGGAGTCCACAGTTGGAAAGGATGGATATGGGACAGAAGAGGAAATCTGAGAAACACATGGAAACTGCTTTAAATATTTGTCTTAAATATAGCTGTTCATTATTTTTCAATTATCTGCATGACATTCTATAAAATTATAATCTTATGTTTTGAGTTAACACCATTCTTACCAACAATACAAGTACTGTAGCTTCTAATTCTTTCCCAGGAAGTCTTGAATATATGATTGTAGGATGAGCATATAAAGTACACTGCTCTTGTAAAATTAAATCTAGTAACCAGAAGTTGTGTCTTTTGTGGGGAGGTACCTTGTATATATTTATTTTTCAATTAATAGGAAGAATTAAATGTATTTAATGTGTACGATATGATGTTTTGAAGTATATATACAATGTATTAATAGAATGGCTATATCTAGTTAATTAATACATGCATTACATCACATAGTTATCCTGGGTTTTTAAATTATTTTTTAGTGAGACCACTTTATATCCACTCTCTTAGCATTTTTCAAGAATACAATATATTTTTAATTATAATCAATTTATTGCAGCATTATTCACAACTGCCAAGATATGGAATCAAACTAAATGTCCATCAATGGATGAATGAATAGAGAATGTGCTACACATATACATAACGGAACACTACTCAGCCATAATAAAAAGATATAATTTGTGGCAACATAGATAAACCTGAAGAACACTACAGTAAGTGAAATAAGCCACACACAGAAAGATAAATGTTGCATAGTCTCACTCATATGCGGAATCTTAAAGTGTTGACTTAATGGAAGTACACATTAGGATGATGGTTACCAGGGGCTGAGGAGGTTGAAGGGAGGCCAGGATTTGGGGACATACTAGTCAAAGGGAGACGCCTTTTCAATAAGAGTTGATTCTTCATTTCTTTTTTTATACATAAACACATAAATGTCAGAATTTCCTTCTAAAATAAATAAATAAATAAGCATATTTAAGTAATCTCAAAGAGAAATCTAGTATCGGTCTTTATTACACCTGTGATGGTTAATTTTATGTCTTATGTTGCCTTGTCTATGGTGCTTAGATGTTTGGTGAGACAACAGTCTGAGGTTGCTGTGAAGGTATTTTTAAAATGTGATTAACATTTCAATCAATAGACTTTGAGTAAAGCCGATGACCACTCATAATGTGGGTGGACTTCATCAGTTAAAGACCTTAAGAAAAAAAGACTGAGGTCTCCCAAGAAATAAGAGATTCTGCCTCCAGACTTCATTCAGACTTAAGACTTCAAATTTAACTTTTCTCTGTGTCTTCAGTCTGCTGACCTGCCCTGCAGGTTTAAGATACGCCAATGTACAGTTGCACAAGACAATTTGTTAAAATCTCTCTCCTTCTCTCTGTGTGTTTTTCTCTATATTTTTGTGTGTATTTGAAACACAGACACATGAAACACACAAACTACTGTTTCTGTTTCTCTGGAGAGCCCTGATTAATACAGTAACTCTATTAGAAAAGGCATAATTGGGTTTTCTTGTGTCCGTTGCTTAGGCCAGATGCAAGCATATTATCATTGTACATACATCAAGGATGCAGTGAACTTGAAATAAATTCTGAGTAACCACATGACATAATCTCTGGGTAACTCAGTCGTTTTATTAAGTGACAACTACAGCCTTTATTTATTTATTTATTTATCTTCCTCATGGAAATTTTTATTTTTATTCTGTATAATATAGTTATTTATGTTTTCTCCAATTTTTAACTTTCACTCGAGCTATTGCAACCTAAGAAAACCACTCTTTTAAGTTTATGCCTAATACTTGTCTCTATAGGACACTTTAATTTGTAATTTTGGACTCTATGTCTTTCAATCAATGAACAAAAAGAATTTGTAGAGTTTTTAATTCTTAAATATAAACAAATAAAGGTGCAAAAATAAGTGCATTCCATCCTTTCCAGAAGTATAACACATCCACAGCTTTGGGATAGTACATGTCTCAACCTGAGTCTTGTGCAAATAGGAAACTTTTAAAGCTATTTATTATTTTAAATGCACTTATTGATATAAAAATTAAAAAGCATATTATATGAGTGGGCTGTGTCCCCACCCGGATCTCATCTTGAACTGTATCTCCCATAACTCCCCTGAGTCCTGGGAAGGACCTGGTGGGAGGTAATTGAATCATGACAGCAGCAGTTTTCTGTCATGCTGTTTTTGTGACAGTGAATAGGTCTCATAGGATCAGATGGTTTTATAAGGGGCTTTTCCCCTTTTGCTCATTCTTTCCTTGCCTGTCGCTATGTAAGACATACTTTTGCTCCTCCTTTGCCTTCCACCATGATTGTGAGAGGTCTCCCCAGCCGTGTGGAACTGTTAATTTATTAAACTTCTTTTTCTTTATAAATTACCCAGTCTTGGGTATGTTTTTAAAGCAGTGAGAGAACAGACTAAGCAAGCAAATTGGTACTGGGTAGTGGGACTCTGCTGTAAAGATATCCAAAAATATGGAAGCAACTTTGGAAGTGGGTAACAGGCAGAGGTTGGGAGAGTTTGGAAGTCTCAAAAGAAGATAGGAACATGTGGGAAAGTTTGGAGCTTCCTAGAGACTTGTTGAATGGCTTTGAACAAAATGATGATAGTGATATGTACAATACAGTTCAGGCTGATGTGGTCTCAGATGGAGATGAAGAACTTGTTGAGAAGTGGAAAAATAGTGACTCTTTCTATGCTTTAGTAAAGAGACTGGTTGCATTTGCCCCTGCCCTAGAGATCTGTGGAAGTTTGAACTTGAGATAAAATGTAGGGCATCTGGTGGAAGAAACTTCTAAGTAGCAAAGTGTTTGATAAGTGACTTGGGTGCTCTTAAAAGCATTCAGCTTTATTCGTTCACAAAGATATGGTTTGGAATTAGAACTTACATTCAAAAAGAAAGCAGAGGGTAAAAGTTTTGAAAATTTGCAGGTTGACAATGTGATAGAAAAGAAAAACCCATTTTTTTCTGAGGAGAAATTCAAGCCCACTGCAGAAATTTGCATAGGTAACAAGGAGCCAAATGTTAATTGCCAAGATAATGGGGAAATGGGAAATATGCACCTGGAAAAAAACCACGCACCTGGAAAAAACCGTGCACGTGGAAAAGCCACAGACACTCAACATCAGCTGTGAAAGCAGCCAGTAGCGGGGGCTGTACCTTACAACACCACAGAGGCAGAATGGTCCCAGACCATGTAAACCCACTTCTTGCATCAGTGTGCCCTGGAGGTGAGAGATGGAGTCAAAGGAGGCCATTTTGGAGCTTTAAGATTTGACTGCCCTGCTGCGTTTCAGAATTGCATGGGATCTGTAGCCCCTTTGTTTTGGCCAATTTATCCCATTTGGAAAGGGTGTATTTACTCAATTCCTGTATCTAGGAAGTATCTAACCCATTGTATCTAGGAATTAACTAACCTGCTTTTGACTTTACAGGTTCATAGGCAGAAGGGACATTCCTTGTCTCAGATGAGACTTTGGACTATGGAATTTTGAGTTAATGCTGAAATGAGTTAAGACTTTTGAGGACTATTGGGAAGGCATAATTGGTTTTGAAATGTAAGAACATGAGACTTGGGAGGGGCCGGGGAAGCATGATATGGTTTGACTTTGTCCCTACTGAATCTCATCTTGAATTGTAGCTCGCATAATTCCCGCCTGTCATGGGAGGGACCCAGTGGGAGGTAATTGAATCATGAGGGTGGGTTTTTCCCGTGCTATTCTTGTGATAGTGAATAAGGCTCACAGGATCTGATGGTTTTATAAAGGGCAGTTCCCCTGCACATACTCTCTTGCCTTTGCTTCTCCTTTGCCTTCTACCATGATTGTGAGACTTTCCCAGTTATGTGGAACTGTGAGTCTGTTAAATCTCTTTTGCTTTATAAATTACCCAAACTTCAGTATTTCTTCATAGCAGTATGAAAATGAACTAATACAGCATATACTTTTAAAAATCTGTATATAAATGCCTAAAAACAAACATAAATTTCATCTTACCATTCAAACCATTTTTTTCAGGACCATTTCATATAGGTGTTAGAAAATTTTTAGAATATCATTATAGAAAACAGTGTATATGCATATACCAGCATACATATACATCATATTTGGACAAATGAAAGCATACTACTCCACATACTACTTTGTGTCTTGATTTTTAATGTAATAAAAAATGTATGTTTACTCATGAAATTGTCACAACAACATTATGAGGTAATTACCATGATCTATCTCCATGGACAGATGAAGAAAATAAAATGCCTAGCAATGAGATGTTCAGTAACTTGCTTAAGGTCTCAAAGCTTTTATGAGGCAGAGTTACAGTTTAAGAACTAACCTTCTTGACTCCACTGTCTGTGTGCTTAACTCATTGTAATGTCTTAGTAGTCATTCTCCATCAAAAAATACAGCTTTAAAACATTATTTTTTAATGACCATATGGTTTCAGAGATAATTTTTGAATACCTGATTATTTTCACAAGTTATCGAATAAGTATTTAGCATTGTCAGCACCCTTATGGTAGAGCAATAGGAAAGAGACACCACCTAAGAAGCTTATTATGTTAGCTTTCTAACCTGGTTACAATTGTTCTAACTTAATTAAATCCAACTTAGTTAAATCTAGCATAGAACTTAGTTAAATTGATTGTTGATGCTAGCTGTCTCCACGTGTTTTTAAATAACTAAGTTGGACAAAGTTTGTAAAATAGGAGTAAAATCTTCCTTAACTGTCTCAAGGTGTACCCTTAGGATAGTGGTCAGAGAGTGCCTATACAGTTGCTTGCTGTTTTCTTCTAGTTGTTTATATTATAGCTATCACAGTGACGTTTTCCACAAACTATGGAAAGCTGTTTCAAATTAAACCTCCTGGCCAACTGTTCTCTTCCTTCAGATGAGGGCTTCGACCCAAATCTGAGGTGTATGGTAAGAAATTGTAGATCAACCTATCTTGGATATGAGGATTTTTCTCTAGTTGAAGGCTTAAAGAAGATGATTGATGCTCTGCTTGGTTATTTTAAAATATTCTGTCAAAAACTTTCAAAAAAATGAGCCCCAAAGTCACCTTTCATCTTCAACAATACCTATCTTACTGGTTATCTTTGTTCATATAAGATAAAATGGAGTTTAATTTTCTTTTCTTCTGCAAAAGAAATGAGAACAACCCAAAAGTTGCTTTAAATTTACTTATGGTGAGTAAAATAAAACTTTATGCAAAGTATAATGAGTACAGTAAAGGAAATTGCTAAGGCTGACACAGTTCTCAGAAAGCCAAAGTATTCCCTAGCTTGCTCTCTCCCACATGGGAAGGGTGGTAGGCTCCTAATAGAGGAGCTGAGGACACAGCGCATTTTGCCAATTATTGCTTTTCACATTTCATTAATCTCTTACTATCAGATTTAATAAATAAATTCAAATTATTCTTCAAATTCTGATTTTAAGAATAGTAATCATACTTTATTTTAGAATCCTTTATAAGTTGAATATTAAATATATTACCCTTTTTCTGCATTCTCCAACTTTTCTTTCCCTAAACATGTATTGCTTTTCTCATAAGAAACATGCACCACCTTGCAAATATTTCAAAGTATTTGAAAGTGGCATCTCAAGATTAATAAATAGTCCTTAGAGAGTGTACTTTTGGCCTGCAAATAGCTATGGAATTTCTAATAAACATAAACATCTTTTGCTTTTGATATTAAGTTTAGTACAGTTACTCCATAGCATAGTTCAAAGCTACAGGAAAATAATAATATTTATTTTAATAATGTTCTAAAAATACAAATAACTACTCCAGAAGATATACTATTGTTCTTTCTACTTTTACTATAGCTGTGCATAAACTCACCTGTTTATGGCAGATTAATATTATGCAAGAAAAATGTAATATTTAAGAATGTTACAAGTCAAGAATATTTTTTATCTAGTTCTTATATGTGTTTTTTTAATTTTTGAATGCTATACATTTTTTTTGAACTGATAAAATATGTATTAATGGTATACTTCCCCTCTCAAAAGACTTTATTTCTAAACGGGGAATACAAGTCTTTCAAAGAAATGGCATTTTACCAAAAAGCTTGATCTTTCGTGACCTACCATCTAACTCTCACATTGGGTGTAATTTACCAAATAGGTTTGAAGGCATTTCAGAAAAGTACAGGAGCCATGGTCTGCATTACTGATGGATTTATCCAAGTACTTGATAGTCCATTAGGAGAATGATTCATCTGAAAGCAAGGGTAGACCAATATCCACACAGCGCTTCAAACACACAACCAATTTGAGAAGCAACTAGACCGCTGTTACCTACTTAGAGTCTGCCTGTGACTGTGCAAGTAATGCTTCAGATTTCCACTTCTACCAAGATTGTATTTGCTACTTTAAAAATTGCTATTTTCCCTTGAAGAGATGAATGTCATTTATCCTGTTATTAGAAGGAAGCTAAGGAATATCCAATTCAGTGAAAAGAGTCATAGAGGGAAGGGAGAAAGAAGTGCTGGGATAAAAACAGCAGTATTTGAACTAATGAATCAAAAATGCCTGCAATGTCTTAGATGATATTGTTATATACCTTAATTCACAGTACTCATAAAAACCTGATATCTTTTTTCCTGTACTCTATTTTTCCAGGTGTTTACACACAGAATCTTAAACTGTCACTTTTATAATAAGCCATAATCACACTACATGATCAGGTAGTCCTACAAATACAGTTACAGATAATTGCAGTTGTATTTGTATTAAGTATTAAGATATTTATTAATGCTCAATGGTGAGTAAATTTTGAACAATTAAAGTACTCTCAAATTGTATTTTTAGCTTTTCAATTACAAGTTTCAAAAGAAAGCGTAGTGATCCATATTTTATTTTAATGATCTAATTGCCTCCTTTGCTTGCAATTTACTTATCCTTAGCTCTAAATCTTGTAAATTTCTGACTATAGGTTTGCATGGATTCACTTCCCACAACTCTTCTTCAAGTAACTCCAAAGTTGGCTGAGTACTATGCCACTGTGTTTCCCGCCTCCAGTATGTATATTCATATGGTAGGTTATGTGAATGGTGTCCCTTGGAGCTATGCAAGGCACAGTCGTTTACATAGACTGCAATTGGAATATGCCTTCTCGATTTATACACTAGTCATGGCTAGACTAGGGGTATGACTAGACTCATCATATCTTTTTTTTTTCATCTGTTTTGCTTATGTTATATATCCTGTGCCAGTTACCTCACCCCCAAACTTCCAGGTTACTTAAGGAAGTAAAATTCCTCTATATTCCAATGCTCAAGTTAAAGATTGCCATGTCTGTAAAGCACACCTGATGAAGCTATGTTCTCTTCTGTGCTCCCGTGGCCATTTATTCCTACAGGAGGTATATTAGTCCATTCTCACACAACTATGAAGAAATACCCAGGACTAGGTAATTTATTAAAAAACAAACAAACAAAAAAACCCACAAACTTTAATTGACTCAGTGTTTCGCATTGCTAGGCAGTCCTCGGGAAACTTACAATCCTGGTGGAAGGCAAAGGAGGAGCAGGCATCTTCTTCACAGGGCGTCAGGACAGAGTGAGTGCCAGCAGGGGAAATGCGAGACACTTATAAAACCATCAGAATTCATGAGAACTCACTAACTCACTCATTATCATGAGAAGAGCATGGGGAAAACTGCTGACATGATCCAATTACCTCCACCTGGTCCCGCCCTTGACACGTGGTGATTATGGGGCTTCTGGGGAGTGCAATTCAATATGAGATTTTGGTTGGGGACACAGCCAAACAATATCAGGAGGTCAGCATTTCCTGTATTGCTTTGTCCGTAGGTGTATGTTGCATGTGTGCTTTAGCATTTCCTACTTCAGAATGAGATATTTCAGGACAGGTATCTTATGACTTGTTACCCTTTGAACACATATGTCATGGTTCCTGCTACATGGTTGGGCTAGAAATTGTTCGCTGAATTAATTTCAATAAGCTGAGAGTTCTTACAAGACAGATGAAAGTACTTCAAGAACCCCATTAGCCTGTGAGTTTAAAGGAAATATCCCAAAATATCTACTTAAAATTTCATTCTTAAAAGGCATTCGGACTTTAGAAAACATCGATTCTGTTTCATTTATTTTATTGAAGTCACTCCTTGCACAATATTAAATACAGAATTACCAGACTCATGGACAGGTTCCCTGGAGCAATGCGTCCCTATCTCCCTGCTTAATTACTCCTTCAGTGGTCACAGCAATGCAAAACTAAACCCACAAAACTTACATAATTCTCTTTTTTAGTAATCCTCGCAAAGACTAGGCCTGCCCTTCATAATACAAATTAAAACTTGCACATCAGAAATTCAGAGCATTATTATCTTGAAGACCAAAAAATAGAAAGTAATCCTCTATTAAATGCAGAATTGGTCCTTGTTTTAAATAATCCTCTGTGGTCAACATATGGTAAGACATATGGCTCCCGTTTTCTATTGTACACAAGAATTTCACCATGGTAATGGTGAGCAGATGGATCAGACAACTGGTCATTTTTAAATTAGATCATATACCAAAGAAGGCTTAGAGTGGCTCTAAGAGAGACTATGGCAATACAAATAGTTAATTGATCTTTAATTATTAGACATCAAGGAAAATTGTAGAAGGCCATATAGGTACCATTTGGGCAGCCAGTTCCAAAAAGCTGATACATGAAGAAATATATACAAGGAAGAGAAAGCAAGCTCCGAGACAATGGTAGACAGTTTGGATTTAATGGATACTTATGGAAAACCTATTATAATGCCAGGCCCTATTATACAATTGGAGTTAAAACTGAAGAAATTAGATAAAAATCTCTTCCTTCATGAAGCTTGTAATCTACCGGAAAGATAAATTTACCATGGATGAATAGGTTGGGGATTGTTTATAAAATAAATGAACATTACAGATAATTTTGTTCTTCCTAAACCAATCCCTGTCCCTTTTTTTTGTTTTAACAGAAGTCGGCCTTTACTTTATTCTAAGGCGACAACAAACAGCAATAGTTGTCCAATGCTTCCTGGCACAACAGAGTTACATCAGCCTATACAGTTCAAACTGCAGCCTTTGTTTATGCCTCGCCATGTGACAGCATGTGATGGAGACACCAACAGACCCCAATAGATTGTGTTCACGTGGAAGCCAGTTCCAACAGGTAGAAGCTGATCTGGCAGGCATTCTTCCCTAAAGACTCTAACAACTGAACATGCACTTTTCTAGATGCTTGCACCTTTTCACACTGTAAACACAAGCTTTCTGTCAAATACTTGTGTTAAATAATCAACATCCTTCCCCAGCCAACACTTACTTGTATCGCAAAACATGTCAATAAGTCTCTCAACACTGATTACCAGCCACACTATTTCCAAAGGAAACAGGGATGCTAACCCTGCTAGAATTTGTTCATTTTCATTATGCTAAATAAACACTAGAAAGGATGGAAGAAATCGGTTATCTTGGACTTTGAATTTAAAGACACCATCACTAATGCATAAAAACCACTTGTGTTATAAGTTCACTGTTTCAAAAAAGTATTTTTTAAAACAACTTTCATAACAACAATCATAGTGAAATTCCTTCAGGGTCTAATTCTGCATATACAAGAGTAAAGTGATGAAATTATTTGTTTTTCAAGATAATGTAAAATTAATTGATTTAACTTTTTCTGAGGGCATTGAAAGATTCATTAAAATAACATACAGCAAACAAAAGAGATGACAAAGTGCTAAAGAACTTGATACTGTTCAAGAAGTTTGCATAAGTGCTTAAATTTTCATAACTCAGAATCCCTTGCTACCTACCTTTATAAGATGGTGAGGATGAGAAATGTAATTATCTGATCTAAATAGATACTTTTCTCTCTCTTATTAGAGTCTAGTCTCTTAGAGTAACGCCATCTATTAGAAATATAATACAAGGTACAAAAGTATTTTAAAACATTTTAGTAGCGATAATTTTAAAAAGCAAAAACAAAGTAAAGTTAATTTAAATATGAATTTTATTTAACACCCTTTATCCAAACTGTTAACATTTCAACAAGTGTTCATTATAAAAAATCAAATGACATATCTTGGCCAGGCGCAGTGGCTCACGCCTGTAATCCCAGCACTTTGGGAGGCTGAGGCGGGCGGATCACGAGGTCAGGATATTGAGACCATCCTGGCTAACACGGTGAAACCCCATTTCTACTAAAAATACAAAAAATTAGCCGGGAGTGTTGGCGGGCGCCTGTAGTCCCAGCTACTCAGGAGGCTGAGGCAGGAGAATAGCATCAACCGGGAGGTGGAGCTTGCAGTGAGCCGAGATTGCACCACTGCACTCCAGCCTGGGTGACAGAGCGAGACTCTGTCTCAAAAAAAAAAAAAAGAAAAAATCAAATGACATATTTTAACTTTTCCTTTTGTAGTTCTGATTCTACATTTTCAAGTTCTGGTGTCAATTTTATATTAACAGTACATGTAAATTCAGACTAGCCACTTTTTAAGTGCTTAATAGTCCCATGTGACTAGTGGCTACTCTATTGGACAGAAGAGTTTTACAGGATTGAAACTATACCTGTGTCATTGATAGGTACAATCCCAGGACAACTTTTGTGTCACATTGGGGCCTAAAAATAATATAACGATGAAAGACGTTTCGTGAACTAATGTACAATTTAGATGCATGTCATGTGATAATTTATCACATCATCCCACAGTGAAAATGTTGATTTATCTTCCAATAGTAAGCAATGGACTACTGCTTACTGGTGGAGGAAGTGTAATATTCACCAACACTGAGGTATTTAGAAAAAAGATATTTTAAGACACCAGTGCTTTCCAATTTCCTTTCCCCTTGACGTAACTTTAAAACAACTTGGGCAACAAATGTCAGAGTTTTAGAATCCCAATCCCTAAGAAGTAAAAATGAAGTAAAATAACCAAGGACTAGTCAACATATTCAGAAGTATCGTTACTTAACAGATATGTCAAGTTTTGGGATGCTGCTTTAAAATTCAGGGT
>NW_012116855.1:2154156-2190607 GCF_000951035.1 Colobus angolensis palliatus | reverse complement strand
ATGGCTGTAAATGATTAGTCATAAATGTATTTACTTGCAGTGAGCTGAGATCCGGCCACTGCACTCCAGCCTGGGAGCAGAGCGAGACTCTGTCTCAAAAAATAGTAATAATAATAATAATTCAGGGTGTATCTTTCCCAGAGTATTTCCTCTAGAATAATTCCTTTCACTTTCTCTTTCATGTGATCCAAATGTCTTAAGCCTGATCATCTCATGGCTGTAAATGATTAGTCATAAATGTATTTACTGGCTTTGGCTCACATTTGCTTATGCTATGGCTTTGGTTTTCTGTAAATTATCCTTTACATTTTTTTTTTCATGTGTCACAAGGTGTGTCTCATTGGTACTCAGAAACCACCAGCAGGCATTCCCTGTCCTGGTCTTCCACAAGTCCAGCTTTCTTCTTGGGTGTCTGGCTTTCCTCCATACAATGTTTGAAGGTAACTTGCCCTTTTGATGGGCCTTTCTATGGGGTATATTTTTTAACACCTTTGAAGCATATGTAGCAGTAAAATTACTGTTTTCTCCTGCCATCAACAAGGCAAAGGAGTCTTCTGCATATGGCTGTCCTAACAACTTATGTTGCCAAAACTGATTTTGTACAATGCAGAGAAGATTGCCCTCTCCCTGGTGCTATGTGAGTTACTGTTTTAACTGGACCTTAAGGTGATTCTGAATGTGTCTTGTGTCTTACTTGCTTGTTAGCAAAATGGCCACATGAACTTCTACTGGAAACTTCTCTTTAGTGGGTCAGTCAGATTAGGTCCCCAAGGCCAAGTAGTAATTTCATACCATCTTGTCTTCCAATTCACCATAAACCCAGTTTTCCTCCTACTGTTCATTGCTTGTTGTATTCCCAGTGCCAACAAAGGGGCTAAACTTACAGTAGGCAATAAATAATTTGAATAAATAATTAAAACTTTTTTATGATTCCACTTTCATATTATCTCTATAAAATAATATTTATTTGAAATTTCTTATTTTGACATATTTTAATATTACTTGGCATAGGTGATTCTAAATGAGTTTTTAAATGAAAATGGCTTTATTATTTATTTTATTGGTGAAAGCAAGAGAAATTCATTGCACAAAATAAATCAAACTATGAAGATCTCTATAAAATTTCTTGCAATCCCTTATAGTGAAAATTTCTGTAATGGCTTATTTAAAATCCTTTGAGAATTCTTTGTGTATTCTCTTTCTCATGAAGATTATATATTACATGCTGCATAATATGCCTTTTCATTTATTTATATATAGTAGATATAATACCCACTTTGAGATTTTTTAAATGGCTAATATTTTATCATATATATGAACCTTGAATAATAAATCAATTCCTACGGTGAATAATTTGTCTCTACTTATTTTTCCTTAAAATTTCACTGTGAAAGATACATATCATAATGTATAGAAGCTGGAGTTTGTTACTTGTAAATACCCTTTCAAGAATCTCATCAATGTAAAACTCTTGTGTAAAATGTTATCACATTGTTATTTATTTATGCTTCCCTTTTATGTATGTTGTTTAAAAATGTTAACATAAGACAAACAATTTATCATTAGAATGTCAAATTTGAGCATTTTTTCACATGCTTGTTGACCTTGTGTGTCTTGTTTCAAAAAATGTCTCTTCATATTCTTTTGCCCACTTTTTAACGGGGTTATTTTTTGCTTGCTAATTTGTTTAAATTTCTTGTAGATTCTGGATATTAGACCTCTGTCCAATGGACAGTTTGCAAATATTTTTTCCACATTCTGTAGGTTTTCTGTTTACTCTGTTGATAGTATCTATTACTGTGCAGTAGCTCTTTAGTTTAATTAAATCCCACTTGTCAATTTTTGCTTATGTTGCAATTGCTTTTGGTATCTTTGTCATAAAATCTTTGTCCATTCCTCTGTGCAGAATGGTATTGCCTAGGTTTTCTTCCAGGGTTTTTAAAGTTTTCAGTTTTATATTTAAGTCTTTAATCCAGTTTGGGTTAATTTTGTATATAGTATAAGGAGGGTTTCCAGTTTTAATCTTCTACATATGCTAGCCAGTTGTCCCAGTACCATTTATTGCAAGGGAGTCTTTTCCCCATTGCTTATTTTTGTCAACTTTGTCTAAGCTCAAATGATTGCACGTGTATGGCATTATTTCTGGACCCTCTATTCTGTTCTATTGGTCTATGTATGTTTTTGTACCAATACCATGCTGCTTTGGTTACTGTTGCCTTGTACAATAGTTTGAAGTCAAGTTTCTTTTTGGTTAGGATTGCTTTGGCTCTTTGGCCATAGGGTGCTTTGGTATCATATGAATTTTAGAATCATTTTTATAGTCCTGTGAATAATGTCATGGGTAATTTGCTAGGAATAGCATTAAATCTGTAAATTGCTTTGGGTAGTATAGCCATTTTCACAATAATGATTCTTCCTATTCATGAGAATAGAGTGTTTTTCCATTTGTCAGTGTCATCTCCAGTTTCTTTGAGTGGTGTTTGGAATTCTCATTGTAGAGGTATTTCACTTCCCCAGTCAGCTGTGTTCCTAGGTATTTTATTCTTTTGGTGGCTATTATGAATGAGATTGTATTATCGACTTGGCTCTTAGCTTGGATGTTCTTGTTGTATAGAAATGCTACCGATTTTTCTACATTAATTTTGCATGCTGAAACTTTACTGTATTTATTTATCAGATCAAGGAGATTTGGGGCAGAGACCATGGGATTTTATAGTTACAGAATCATACTATTTGCAAAGAGAGATGGTTTGACTTCCTCTCTTCCTATTTAGATGTTTTTAACTCCTCCTTTCTGATTGCTCTGACTAGGACTTTTAGTACTATATTGAATGGAAGTTGTGAGAAAGGTTGTTATTGTCTTGTTCTTGTTTTCAAGAGGAATGCATCCAGCTTTTGTCCATTCAGTATGATACTGGCTATGTATTTTTCATAGCTGGTCCTTCTTATTTTGAATTACGCTCTTTCGCTGATAACTGTAGAAATGCCACTCAAAATCACAATAAGACACCATCTCACATCAGTAAAAATGGCTATTACTAAAAAGTCAAAAAATAACAGATGCTAGCAAGATTGTAGAGAAAAGGGAACTCCTATACACTGTTGATGGGAATGTAAATTTGCTCAACTATTGTGGAAAGTAGTTCGATGATTTCTCAAATAACTTAAAATGGTATTATTATTTGACCCAGCAATCCCATTATTGGGAACATACCCAAAGGAATATAAATTGTTCTCCCATAAAGACACATGCAAGCATATGTCCATTGCAGAACTATTCAGAATAGCAAAGACATGCAATCAACCTAAATGTCCATCAATGATAAATTGGATAAAGAATATGTGTTATATATACACTGTGGAACACTATGCAGCCATAAAAGAGAATAAGATCATGTCCTTTGCAGCAACACTGATGGAGCTGGAGGCCGTTATTCTAAGCAAACACAGGAACAGAAATCCAAATACTGCATGTTCTCACTTTTAAGTGAGGGCTAAATGTTGAGTACACATGGACACAATGAAGGTAACAACAGACACCAGGGACTACTTGAGAGTGAAGGTTGGGAGAAGAGTAAGGATCAAAAAATTACCTGTTGAGAACTATGCTTATTACCTGGATGATTAAATAATCTGTTTACCAAACCCCTGTGACATGCAATTTACCCGCATATAAAACCTGCACATGTACTCCTAGACCTAACATAAAAGTTGAATAAAATGTCAAATTTAGCATTCATGTTTATCATTTCTGAGATGTTAAAGAATTTTTTAAATTTTTCAAATAACAATAAAAGGAAGAGTAGTGTTACCCTCATTAAAATAAAAATATCAGTAATAGGGTAGAATAAGAAGGCTGTACAGACCCCTCTAGTTATCATCCTCAACCCCCACTACAGAAACACCAAATTGAATTATCCACACAAGAAATCACCATCATATGTACGAAAACTTAAGTAAGTAATCACAGTACCTGGTTTTAACATCATATCAAGGACAGAGGTATTGAAGAGGCATCTTTCCTCTATACCCTGGCAGCAGCCATGTGGCACAGAAAGATAATCTGTGTGTGTGAGAAACAGAGAGTGAAGGGATAGTGGGACTTGCTTTGGAACTATGTACTGCACAGTAATAGTGAGAGGTGAAGCCAGCTGGATTTCCTGGGTCGAGTGAGGACTTGGAGAACTTTTCTGTCTCACAAGAGGATTGTAAAATGCACCAATCAGCACTCTGTAGCTAGCAAGAGGATTGTAAAATACACCAATCAGCACTCTGTAAAAATGCACCAATCAGTGCTTTTTACCTAGCAGGAGGATTGTAAATTGCACCAATCAGCGCTCTGTAAAAATGCACCAATCAGCACTCTGTAAAATGTACCAATCAGCGCTCTCTAAAAATGCACCAATCAGCAGGAGTATAAAAGTAGCCAATCACTGGGAGGATTGAAAAAAGGGCACTCTGATAGGACAGCAATGGAACATGGGAGGGGACAAATAAGGGAATAAAAGCTGATCACCCCAGCCTGCAGCAGTAACCTGCTCAGGTCCCCTTACACGCTGTGGAAGTTTCGTTGTTTCACTCTTCACAATAAAGCTTTCTACTGATCACTCTTTGGGTCAGTGCGATCTTCAAGAGCTGTAACATTTACTGCAAAGGTCGGCGGCTCCATTTTTGAAGTCAGCGAGACCATAAACCCACCAGGAGAAACCAACTCCAGACACAACAGCAGAAAACAACATGGGAGAATTTGGGAGAATTCAGCCAGAGCTCATAGAGGGAGCATTTACACCACCTATCTGTCCCAACAGTCAGCACCTGAGTTCAACCTAGCCCCAGCACCAAAAGATAAAGTTTTCTAGGGTTCTAAATAAATTTCAAAGGCACTTTTTCAAGATATTTACATAATTTGTCTTCCAATGGCTGTAGAATACCCACTCTTCTTCTCAGCACTTGGGTCAATCACAAGGACAGACCATATATAGCCAAAAAACAAGTATCAAAACATTCAAAAACTTGAAATCACATCACGTATCTTCTCTGAATGCAATGCAATAAAACTGAAAATCAATGACAAGAGAAACTGAAAAGTAAAACTAGAAATACAACATATCAAAACCTATGAAATGCAGCAAAAGCAGTACTAAGAGAAAAGTTTTCAGGAAAAAGTGCCTACATCACAAAAGTAGAAAAGCTTCAAATAAACAACCTAATGATACCTCTTAAAGAACTAGAAAAGCAAGAGCACATAAAATCCAAAATTAGTAGAAGAAAAGAAATAATGAAGATCAGAAGAGAAACAAATACATTTGAAACAAAAACAATACAAAGAGCAACAAAATGAAAAAGCTGCTTTTTGAAATGGTAAAATAGAGAAAATCTTTAGAAAGAATAGCTAAGAACAAATAAGAGCACAACAAAATAAGAATAGAGATGAAAAAGAAGGTATTACAACTGATGCTGCAGAAATTCAAAGGATTATTGCCGACTACTATAAGTAAATATATGCCAGTAAATTTAAAAACCTTGAAGAAATGAATAAATTCTTACACATCGACAACTTGCTAAGGTTGAACTATGAAGAAATTCAAAATCTGAATAGACCAATAACAAGTATTGAGGTCAAAGCTATAATACAAATTATCCTATGAGAGAAAAGTCTGCAACCTGTTGGTTTCAGTCTGAATTTTACCAAATACCAATTCTACTCAAACTATTCCAAAAAAGAGGAGGAGGAAATACTTCCAAACCCATTCTATGAGACCAATATTACCCTGATATCCAAACTAGCCAAAGACACATCAAAAAAGAATACTACAGACCAATATCTCTGATGAACACTGATGCAAAAATTCTCAACAAAATATTATCAAACCAAATTCAACAATACAAATTATACTACAGAGGTACAGTAACCAAACCAACATGGTACTGACAAAAAAACAGAACCACAGACCAATGAAACAGAATAGAGAAAGAAAAAATTAATCCATACATTGATAAACTGTAAACTCATTTTTGACAAACGGCCAAGAACAGAAATTGGGGAGAGGACATTCTCTTTAATAAATGGTGCTAGAAAAAATTGATATCCATATGCAGATGGATGAAACTAGACCCCTATCTCTTATCATATACAGAAATCAAAATGAATTAAAAATTTAAATCTAAGACCTGAAGCAATGAATCTACTAAAAGAAAACTTCGAGGAAACTCTCCGGGACTTTGGCCTGGGCAAGCACTTCTTGAACGGTAATCCAAAAGTACAGGCAAAGAAAGCAAACATGGACACATGGGTTCACATAAAGATAAAAAGTTTCTGCACAGCAGACCAAACCATCCACAAAGTGAAGAGACCACACACAGTATCCAAGAAAATACTTGCAAACTATGCATCTGACAAGGGAATAATAACCAGAATATATAAGTAGCTCAAACAACTCAATAGGAAAAAAATAGTAATCTGATTAAAAATGCACAAAAGATTTGAATAGACATTTCTCAAAAGAAGACACACAAATAGCAAACAAGCATATGAAAAGGTGCTCAACATCATTGATCATCAGAGAAATGCAAATCAAAGCTACAATGAGATTTCATTAAATAGCTTTTATTCAAAAGACAGGCAATAATGAATATTGGTGAGGATGTGGAGAAAAGGTAACTCCTGTACACTGTGGTGAGAATTTAAATTAGTATGGTCATTATGAAGAACAGTATACAAGTTCCTCAAAAATCTAAAAATGGAACTACCATATAATACAGCAATCCCACCGCTAGGTCTACACCAAAAAGAAAGGAAATCAGTACATTAAAGAGATATCTGCATTTCCTTGTGTATTGCAGCACTATTCATAATAGCCAAGATTTGGTAGGAATGTAAGTGCCCATTATCAGACAAATAGATACAGAAAATTAGAGTACTATTCAGCCATAAAAATGTATTAGATTCTGCCTTTTGCAACAACATAGATGGAACTGGAGGTCATTATGTTAAGTGAAATAAGCCAGGCACAGAAAGACAAATTTAACTTGTTCTTTATGCTTTGTAGGAGGTAAAATTTAAAATAACTGGACTCATGGAGATAGAGAGTAGAAGGATGGATATCAGAGACTGGGAAGTGTAGTGTGTATTGGGGAAGTGAGGATGGTTAATGGGTACAAAAATATAGGTTGATGGAATGAGTAAGATCTAGTATTTGAAAGCACAACAAGGTTACTACAGTCAACAATAATTTATAGTACATTTCAACATAACTAACATAGTATAACAGGAATGTTTATAAAACAAAGAAATTATATATGCTTGAGGAGATACTCCATTTTCCCAATATGATTATTATGCATTATATGCCTGTATCAAAATATATCATGTACCCCATAAATATAAACACCTACTATGTACCCACAAAATTTAAAAATTTAATGAAAATAAAAATGTCAATATCATTGAAGTAATATTTTATATATATGTGTGCGTATATATATATATACACACACACCATATTCACACACACATACACACACATATATATATATAGATAGTATTATTAGAAAAATAATACTATAGCTTGATCATCTCTTGACATGGATACATATAAGTCTACCTAATTCTTTTTAATGACTTCATAATATTTCATTCCATACATCTACCATAACTCATATTGTAATAATTGACTTTGAAAATGTTTAGTTTATGTTGTATTAAATACCATAATAAAATATCCTGATGTATGTATCTTTATTCTTTGGAGTGAATGTAACTATATCATACAGGTTTAGCAATACAATTGCTATATCAAAGAGAAAATGTTTTTTCAACTCTGATGGCTATTGCAGAAATGTCTAAAAAGTGTACGCACTTGCCAACAACATATGAGAGTGTCTGTTTCTTAATATCTGAAAACTGGAAAATGATGAAAATTTTTTATATTCTTTTTAATGATTAATTAAATATTTTAATGACCTCATAGTATTTCATTTCATACATCTACCATAACTCATATTCTAATAATTGAGTTTGAAAACATTTACTTTATACTCTATTAAATACCATAATAAAATATCCTGATGTATATGTCTTTATTCTTTTGAGTGAATGTAACTTTTATCATACAGTTTTAGCAATACAATTGTTATATCAAAGAGATCATGTTTTTTCAATTCTGATGGCTATTGCAAAAATGTCTAAAAAATTCACGCACTTGCCAAAAACATATGAGAGTGTCTATTTCTCAGTATCTGAAAACTGAAAAATGATGAAAGATTTTATAGTTGTCAAATAGGTGGCAAATCATATATCTTCTCACTTTAACATTTCTGAATATAGGACTACTATACTGTATTTTATATTTCTCGTTCCCTAGCTTTTAAAAAATATTTTTACTACAAATTATATGCGCCAATATTTATTTATTTGCTTATTTATTTGTGAGACACAGTCTTACTCTATCACCCGGTCTGGAGTGCAGTGGCATGATTATGGCTTATTGCGGCCTTGAACTCCTGGGCTCAAGTGATCCTCCCACCTCAGCCTCCCAAGTAGCTATGATTACAGACATGTGCCACCATATCTAGCTAATTTTTATTTTTATTTTTTTAGAGACTCACTTTGTTACCCAGGTTGGTCCTGGATTTGTGGCCTCAAGCAATCCCTTCCATCTCGATTTAAGTGGTCAGGCATGAGCCACTGTGCGGGGCTATACATACCAATATTTATAATGTTCCAGTTTTTCAGTTCTTGAATCAAATAATGTCATTGCAAATTTATTTATATTATTTATTTTCTCTTTTTCTGTATAATTCAAACGTATTCATACACATCATGGTAGTTAATTAGTTTCCTTGTGCCATTGTGGCCCAGTATTGAATATATTACATTTCCTTTAATCCATCCCCGTTTTACATTTGAGTTCTTACTTTTCTGCTGTTCGAAATAATGCTGCTATTGACATTCTTCTGTCTCCTGGTGCAAGTATATAATTATTTTATCAAAGGAATATAATTTTTGACATGTGTAGGTAATTCTAAATTATTATTATTATTATTAATTATTTTGAGACGGGAGTCTCACTCCGTCGCCCAGGCTGGAGGGCAGCGGCGCGATCTCAGCTCACTGCAAGCTCCGCCTCCTGGGTTCAAGCGATTCTCCTGCCTCAGGTTCCTGAGTAGTTGGGACTAGAGGTATCCGCCACCATGCCGGACTAACTTTTTGTATTTTTAGTAGAGATGGGGTTTCACCGTGTTAGGGGGGATGGTCTCAGTCTCCTGACCTCGTGATCCGCCCGTCTTGGCCTCCCAAAGTGCTGGGATTACAGGCGTGAGCCACTGCATCCGGCCCCCAAATCATTATCTTTGCTGTAAGAAATTGTCATGATATTTTCTGACTTTCCAATTTTTGTCAATTAAGTTGTTAAACTGGTCTCTTACTGTGGTTTCATTTGTTTATCTATGATTTCTAATAAGGTTGACGATTTGTTTTTATTTGTATTGGCTACTCATATCATTGATTCTAGGCAATGTCTTTTTCATATTTGGTCAAATTGTTTTTTTTTTTTTTAACTAAATTTTTAAAGTGGTACCTGTTTTATATCTGCCTATTTTTGGTTGTATGTGACAAGTTTAATCTCTCATTTAGAAAATTCAGTTCACTTTTAAAATTTATAGTTTTAAAAAATACATTTTAGTATGATCTATTTTATTAATGTTTTTAATTTTGTAGATGTTTCTGTTGACATTTTCTTCTAGAAATCATTTTCTACCTTAACATAGAAACTGTTTTCTTTTTCTTTTAAATGCTTTATAACATTATCACAAAGAAGTACTTTTCTCATGGAGTGTGTGTGTAATAGAAATCCTTTGTCATTATTCCACATGATTTGGTAATTGCCCCAGTACCATTACTGAATACATCTTCTTTTCCCATTGATCTCACTGCTGTTATATATTGAGTCTTCAGATGTTTGTGTGCCCTTGACAATACATTTTTATTCAATTTCTCTCTTTTGGTTTTTCTATTTGCTATCCCTTCCCAGTACCAACCTTGGAATATCTATTGTATAACATTTGCTACTGACAATCTTATGCCATCATCATTTTATCATTATTAATTTAGCTTCATTATAATTTTTATATCAGTTACAGCCACCCAATCTTAACATTTTGTTTCAAAAATGTTTTGGCCTACTCTAGTACTTCTACAGTTACTTTAGAATTAGTGTGTCAAGGACCATAAAAAATTATTTTGGAATTTTCCTTAGAATTTCATTGAAAGTATTAAATTATAAGTTAATTAAGAAAAAGTATCATCTGTACTAATGGATAATATCGCACATAACATGAAGATATATCTCCATTTCTCTTGGTTCTTTTGCAGTTTTAGTCATGAACATATCACATCCTATTTGTTACATAAATTTAGATTTTTTTTTTACATTTTCTGTAATTAAGAGATAATATAGAAATTGTTTTTAATTTCTAAAACAAAGGATTTACTTATATTTTAATTTTCGTATTTAAGTTACATCAGAAATCAATTTAATTATTTTTAAAATTATATTAAGAAAATTAAATTCATTTTATTTCAATTAAATTTGTGCTGACAGAATATTATCTGCATAACAATCTTTTTAATGTGTTGAGATTTTTATGATGTAGAATATGATAAATTATCATTAATATTGCCTCTGAGCTTGAAGAGAATGAATATTCTTCAATTGTTAGGTGGCAGGATCTACAGATGTTCATTATTTTCAGTGTGATAATATGTAGTTTAAATCTTCTTTATCTTTATGAATGGTGTTAACTAATATATCACCTCTAGAATGTTAAATTCTCCAAATATATTGTTAATTTTGTCCATTTTTCCTTATAATTCTAATCAGATTTATTGATTTTCTTGGCTTTTGAAACTATATGATGAGACTCATGTAAGTTCTGAATTGTTACATATTCTTGATGTATTTAAATTAATCATTATCAGCCACCCTGATTTCCTAGCATTAGGTTACTGTTTGCCTTGTATATATATTTTTTGACACCATTTGTTTTTAATCTTTTAGTTTTCTTACTTTTTCGGTGGATCTTTAATAAAATGCACACTGTGATACTTTTAAAAATTTCTGTGAGATAACATTTATTCACAACTAGAGGGACTGTTTCCATATCAATAATGAAATCATAATTTTAATTATTTTGACAGATATTTTTATTATTTCTAGCCTATGACTTTATTCTTTCTATTTATCTTACTTTTTCTGTATATACTTCTTTGCATCTTCCTCAATTTTGGATTTATTGAATAATCTAAATGTATACTAATACCTATATATACACAAAAATGTACATTATTTATGTATGATACACATACAATATGATGCATAAAATTTTAATAAGATAGTTTAATTAATGTTGATGTATGCACCTGTGTTATTATCACTCTTTTTAAAATATTTGAAAACATTAGAATTACCTCAGCATATTTCCTCATGCTCAATGCTGTTAATCCGTGCAGTACTTTCACTTTCAGACACCTATGGATTAGGTTATTATGTATCACCATAAGCTCCATTTTCCTGTTCTATCTTCATATAAACGGTATCAAATAATTGGTATTATTGTGTATCTAACCTAATTTACTCAATATAACAATGAAATTGAGAGTTACTTTAATTAGAACCATGCTAGTGGATGTAAAATGACATGTTATTGTGACTTCAATTTGCATTTTTTAATAATAATATTGAGTTTATTTGTCATTTGTCTTTTTCTTGAAGTGTTTATTCACAGTATTTTTTATTTATATTGGATGGTTGAGTTGTAAAATTCACAAATATATTTTAGATATACACTTTTTCCCTGATATGTTTGTTATAAATATTTTCCCCAGTGTATGACTTGTCTTTTTATTTTCTTAGTGGTATCTTTCAAAGAGCAGTTTTTAGTTTTGATAAACTTGAATTTATTATTTGTTTCTTTTATGATTCATGCTTTCTATATTATAAAAAGATTGCCTTTGCCAAGGACATTATAATTTGTTTCTCCCATGGATATGCAATTGTTTTGTTACAGAGCAATCGATGGGCTTTCTGCCTGGCGTGCATAGAGAAGGCCAATATCACAGCACCAGCTTTTGAAAAAAGAAAAGCTTTATTGTGAGTCAACTGGCAAGGAGACAAAAGGAAAAGCTCAAATCTTTTTCCCTGAGCTGGGGTTTGGGTTGGGTTTTATAAGCATAAGGTAATGAGGTGTGATCTGATTGGATCTTATAATGAGGTGATGCTAGGAGACACGATCTGACTTGATCCTGAATCCAGTCATGTAATGTCCACTTCTTAATTGAGTCCCTGCTCCTGGGACCAAACACTTAGGTTCTCCCTGTGGTTGCAAAGTTAGTACATCTGGACATGCTCAGGTTAAATGATCTTCAACCTGTCAGTCCACAGCAACTGAAAAACAACTTACAAGTGCCAGGCGCGGTGGCTCACGCCTGTAATCCTAGCACTTCGGGAGGCCCAGGCAGGTGGATTGCCTCGCTAAGGAGTTTGAGACTAGCCTGGGCAACATGGTGAAACCCCATCTCTACTAAAATACGAAAAAGTAGCTGGGCGAGGTGGCGAGCGCCTGTAGTCCCATCTACTCCAGCAGCTGAGGCAGGAGAATCACTTGAATCCGGGATGCGGAGCTTGCAGTGAGCCGAGATCCTGCCACTGCACTCCAGCCTGAGCGACAGAGCGAGACTCCGTCTCAAAAAAAAAAAAAAACAAAAAGTCACAACTTTCTTACATGAAAGTTGAACCAGATTCATCTGGTGCAGTTATAGAGTTATAGTTTCAAAATAATTTGTTAAAATGACACCATATATGAAATTCTATTTATATCCTATTGATCTATATGTCTATCTTTTTTGTTTGTTTGTTTGTTTTTGAGGAGTCTGGCTCTGTCGCCAGGCTGGAATGCGGTGGCACGATCTCAGTTCACTGCAAACTCTGCCTCCCGGGTTCATGCCATTCTCCTGCCTCAGCCTCCAGAGTAGCCGGGACTACAGGCGCCCGCCACCAAGCCCAGCTAATTTTTTGTGTGTTTTCAGTAGAGATGGGGTTTCACCATGTTAGTCAGGATGTTCTCAATCTTCTGACCTTGTGATCCCTGGCTTCGACCTCTCAAAGAGCTGGGATTATAGGCATGAGCCACAGCGCCTGGCCTTATATGTCTATCTTTTTGCCATTTATGCTCTGTCTTGATGAGTGTAACTTTGTGATAAGTCTTGAAATCAGGTACTATGAGTTTTCTAAGTGTTTTTATAAAGGCCATTCATGGGCTTTGCACTTTTAATATCATTTCAGATATATTTTATAATCAGAAATAGTATACACTAGAAGACAATATATTGATATTTTCTAAACAATGAAAGGAAGAGGGAGGAAAATGTTGAGTCAGAATTCAATATCTGGTGAAAACATCTCCAAAAACAATGATATTGCCTAGTTTTTCTTCTAGGGTTTTTATAATTTTAGGTCTAACATGTAAGTCTCTAACCCATCTTGAATTAATTTTTGTATAGGGTGTAAGGAAAGGATCTAGTTTCAACTTTCAACATATGGCCAGCCAGATTTCCCAACACCATTTATTAAATAGGGAATCCTTTCCCCATTTCTTGTTTTTGTCAGGTTTGTCAAAGATCAGATGGTTATAGATGTGTGGTGTTATTTCTGAGGTCTCTGTTCTGTTCCATTGGTCTGTTTCTCTCTTTTGGTACCAGTACCATGCTGTTTTGGTTACTGTAGCCTTGTAGTATAGCTTGAAGTCAGGTAGCGTGATACCTCCAGCTTTGTTCTTTTGACTTAGGATTGTCTTGGTAATGCAGGTTCTTTTTTGGTTTCATATGAATTTTAAAGTAGTTTTTTCCAATTCTGTGAAGAAAGTCGTTGGTAGTTTGATGGGGATGGCATTGAATCTATAAATAACCTTGAGCAGTATGGCCATTTTCACAATATTAATTCTTCCTATCCATGAGCATGGAATGTTCTTTCATTTGTTTGTGTTCTCTTTTATTTCATTGAACAGTGGTTTGTAGTTCTCCTTGAAGAGGTCCTTCACATCCCTTGTAAGTTGGATTCCTAGGTATTTTATTCTCTTTGAAGCAATTGTGAATGGGAGTTCACTCATGATTTGGCTATCTGTTTGTCTGTTATTGGTGTATAAGAATGCTTGTGATTTTTGAACATTGGTTTGGTATCCTGAGACTTTGCTGAAGTTGCTTATCAGCTTAAGGAGATTTTGGGCTGAGACAATGGGGTTTTCTAAATATACAATCATGTCATCTGCAAACAGAGACAATTTGACTTCCTCTCTTCCTAACTGAATACCCTTTATTTCTTTCTCCTGTCTGATTGCCCTGGGCAGAACTTCCAACACTATCTCCAGTAGATAAAGTGGGCCCCAAAGACTAAATTTGTATTAAAACAGGGAGAAGCTGATGGGAAAAAGCAGGAATTGAATTTACGGTAGAAGAGCAAGGTGTCAGGTAAAGACAGATTTCCTGAAATTATATTTTGGTGGATTTTGGAGTCCAGTAATCCTGGCTTCTACTACTTACTTACTTACATAAGCTCTTTTATTTGGGGCATATTAATTCAATTTCATGACTGAATTTTCTTATTTGTAAAATGGGAATAATTAATTCAGCTTCCTGGAATTTTATAAGATTATGAAAAAGAAATGTAATTAATACCCAAAAGTAACAACAAGAATGTCTGCTACAGAAGGTAGACTTGAGGGTTGTTAGCCCATCTTTTTCTATTGCTTGTTGTGTGCTCTTATTTACTTTATGTCTGGAATTATGGAAAGTGTTTTGCAAAAGTTAATATGAATCAATGATTTAGGTTGCATGCAAAATAAATAAGAGTTTAGGAAATAGCAAGCTAATATTCATAACTAACCATTGTATTTTTTCTCCTGAATAGTCATTCAAACAAAGAAATAATAGACAGGCATTTAAGTGATAAACCTAGACAGTGGTCATCACTAGATGGGCACTGGCAGGGAGCACAGGAGATACAAAAGCTGAGTGTAGATTTTGCATATTTCAGAAACTTGCTTACAGTATCATTTTCACTAATATAAAATAAACACATTTTAATTTATAGGAATTTTTTAAAATATGAGTTCTATAATTTAATAATGTATGAAGGGAAATGTAGGCCAGGTAACACCTAAACACACAATGAGTTATGTTATAGAATAGGAAGCCTATGATTAGAGAACCCAAATCTTTTATAGTAGACAGTAAACCTGCCTGATGTTTGCTCCAAAAGTATATGTTATCTTTATTATACTGGACAGTAAACAAATCTGCCCTTTGTTCTACAAGGAAATACTACCTCTATCTTCCAAGTGTCTTCACTATACAAATATACTTGAAAATATAGGTCAAAACAAAAGCAGTCAGTATTTCGATAGACATGCAGAAATGACAGATTTGGTGACAGACATATACACATGGAGAATTTTTTACCAAGAGTCTCCAATTAATAACTCTATCATACAATGTAAGTGTACCCAACTTTTGTTATTGATAGCCTTCTGAAGTTTTCAATAATTATTTTTCTCTCTCCACTGTGGAAAATAAAAATAATAGGTTTTATACCCATTGAGCATCATTTCTGTAGTCCCTACTTTTCTGACTCCATGTAAACATTGAGGATTGTGAAAGAAAAATAAATTTGGGGCCTTCAAAATTACTAAGCTAAGGGGAAAAGTCGTTCTGGGAAGTGCTTAGGGCAAACCTGCCTCCCATTCTATTCAGTCATCCATCCGTCTGCTCACTGAGACAGATACATATCTGATTGCCTCTTTTGGAAAGGCTGATCAGAAACTCACAAGAATACAACCATCTATCTCCCAACTACCTGTGACTTGGAAGCCCCCTTCTTGAATCAAGTTTTCTCTCCTTTCTGGACAGGACCAATGTACATCTTATGTATATTGATTAGTGTCTCATGTCTCCCTAAAATGTATAAAGCCAAGCTGTACCCTGACCACCTTGGACACATGTCATCAGGACCCCCGAGGCTGTGTCACAGGCACATATCCTCAACCTTGGCAAAATAAACTTTCTATATTAACTGAGATCTGTCTCAGATATTTGGAGTTCACAGGATAAAATAATAAACTAAGCAAACCTTTGGCCTATGGTGCCTCACAGTCAAGAAAAGGAGCTAGATATGTAGGTAAGTCATGAGTTGCATTATAACAGTAGTGCATACAAGGTTAAAACGGTAGAAATGAAGCACTCAGTTTTGCTTAGAAGGTCCCTTTCTGCCTGGTTCTCTATCTAGAAAAACAGACTCTTAGTTTTTCAGAAGAGGTAAATTTCAGGTTGTGTTTTGAAGGATAAGTAGATTTTTAGTAAATAAGGTAGAAGGAGGGGATAGAAAAAGAGGTGCAGGCAATAGAAACAGGCAAGATATGCTTTAAGAAAAAGCATGAAACATTATAGGATTTGTAAAGGCTTGTTATATCTAGGACACAGGGTACATATGAGAGGATAGAAAATGTTTCTGAAAATTATAAGCAGGCTACATCAGAAATGACATTCCATTCTAAGGTATGTGGGCTTTGACCTAAGATAGCAGAAACCAATAAAGATTTAAGGAAATATATCAATTTGATATGACATTACCACTTTCCAGTCCAGGGGGAATAATGGTGACTCCTTATTCTGTATATGCATGGCCCTTTACCTGATGCACAGATGCTAATAAAAACTACAACAGGTAATTTCTTACTCTTCTTGAAATCTAGTTCAGACAAATTATAGCGAATTCTGATAGCAAAAAAGGGAGGTGGAGAATTTTGCTTGCAATTAACTATTTAAAAAGCTGGTTCGTTCACACATGGTTGGAAAAGGTAAGATACTTAAAGTTCTTGATAATTTAGTCACAGTAGCACTGGCTTGCAATGGTAGTAGGAGTGGTAGGCCAAAGAGCCTATTTTAGTTGCCTCAGACTAGTCAAGGTTTACTGCCAATGTGCCCTTCATTATATAGGGTTAATTGAGTGTATTTCTGACTATTATTTTGGCGTGGTCAGGAAAGGTATTGAAAAGGCAACTCAGTGAAATCAAAAGTGACCAGATGGTTAGGGATTATTTTCCCCAAGTGCATCAAGTATATGCAGACATTCGGGGAAAAAGATTTTTTAGGAGAAGCAAAACAAAACAACAACAAAAAACTGTACCTATCCTTTAAAGAGCACTTCTAAAAAATACTACTTGTCATTTTTGAGCACACAGAATGTCTCAGACATTGAAAGAATGATAAGAGTTTTATATATATTTAATGTGATTATTGATATGACCAAAACAAATAGGTTTTTTTTTACACTTTTTTCTTTTTTTAAAACAACTGAGGAAACTGAGACACAGCTGTTAAATTCTTTTCTTCAAAGTCATAAAAGGACTAAGTCAACACTCAAAGATTCACAATAAGATAGTCTGCCTCCGGGAGCCATATTCTTAAAAGCAGTTACTTGAGTAGAAGACAATGATCATATTGAAATTTCAAACACAGTTGATAGCTATAATGTAAGCTATCAGCCACTTTACACATTGCCTGTTGATTATCCCCTTTATTTCTAAGGCCTACAGTCTTTAATTTTTCTAGGCAGAGTGTAAGAAAAAAAGACTTCTCTATTTGAAAGTGGGTTTTGCTTGGGAGTTGTACAGAGAGACTCCTTACCAAGATAAGTTGTGACACAGAGCTGTTTAGTTTGGGGAACATCTCCCAGCTGCACTGTGGAAGCAAGTTTGGTAGGGATGGGCAATGTTATACACAAGGAGACTGGATATTCTGTAAAGTGAAAATCAATGTGTATTTAAAGAAGTTAGTGACAGAAATAGAAAGGCACAAATTATAAGTAGTATCTTGACGATAAAACCAGAAAGCTTAGTAAGTAATTAAATCATGAATTTATAAAAAGAGTAAGTAGGTCCTGTGATGACTGGGAACATTGTGTTCTCAATGTAGAAGAGTTTCCTCAAAAGAAAGAGCAGGATTCAGGGATTTCTGTTGCTGAATTTCTGTTGCCTGTTGGAAATCCAAGTAGAGATGTCCAATGAGTAGCTTTTGAACATATCCTTGGTGAAAGAGTAAAATCTAGGATGGATCTGAAATGGTGAGCCACAAGTCTATTTTGAGTGTAAGAAGCCACAAGAATGGGAAGATTACCTAGAAACAGGGTGCAGAATGAAGCAAAATAATTCTGAGGAACGTCCTGGTATCAAAAGAAGATGGGAATTGATATTCATAGAGAAGAGATTGGAAATAGCATAGTCTCATAGACACCAACGAGGTTTCTAAAAGCAAGATGCTTTCAACCAAGTTTGACTCTGATAAGAAGTAAAATTATTTTACTAATTGTGCCAAATATAAGATAGCTGGTGACCTTAGTAAGTGGCTCCTACTAGTCCTTTAAAAGGCACTTGCTAAGGCCACCAACAGTCAATCTGTGTAAATAGGAATTAAAAATGTAAGAAAGAATTAGACTACTTTTTCAAGAAGTAAAAGTATTAGATAGAAGAATAATAATAGAGTTATATAACTAGGGGACACATTGTTAAAGAATATTTTTGTTAGTTTTATAGACAAAATATCTGAAAAATTTTTATAGATATGAAGAACTGGTATAAAGTAGTAGTTTGAAGTTAGGAAACATGATAATTTATGAAGCATAAAATGTCTTAGAATAGAGCTAGAACACTAATATTCCATTTTATTCAGATGTGAACATTATTATCCCCGGTTTACAGATGAGAAGGCCGAGATGTAAAGCAAAAGACTCTAACACAGGAACCTACCAAAAAAAAGTGTGAGAGAGAAAGAGAAAACTCAAGTATGAATTAAACCACTAAGGTTTGCTTTTCTATTATACAATGCACTACAATAAAAATATAGGATTGTAGCCTGGGCAACATGGCAAAATCTCATCTCTACAAAGAATAAAAAAACATTTTATATACAAAAAATTACCTGGATGTATGGTGGTACACACCTGTAGTGACAGCTACCTGGGAGGCTAAGGTGGGAGAACCACTTGGCCCAGGAGATCGAGGCTGAAGTGAGCTGTGATCATGCCACTTCTCTCCAGCCTGGGCAACAGAGTGAGACCCTGTCTCAAAAAAAAAAAAATATATATATATACACACACACACACACACAAAAAAAAAACATTTATATATAAAATGTATATATATACTTAGATATTTATATATAAAATATATATATGAATCAAGATTTGTATGCTGCCATATGTACACACACATACACACACACATCACACTGACAACATAAAACAACATACACGTTCATTTAACTAAAAAGTATTTAGTTCAAACCACACTTCAAGAGAAATCAATTGTCTCTTTCTCTTTTTGAGCCCCTATATGATTTAAATTTTCAACCAACTTTATTTCTTCAAAGTGACTACTTTGATATTTAAAATTATTTAAATGAGCTTATACATGTGTACTCAAATAATGTCGGTTTTAAAATGATCACTATGTATTCCAGTTTATTTGCTATGCAAATGTTGGTAACCTATTATAGCCATTCTTCCAACAACAAAAAATAAAAATAAAAAATAAAATGACCATTATAGCTGTTCTTCTACACAGTAGATGTGTATAAAAATGTAGGTATGTATCACCTTACATAAGTGAGTGCAGGGGACATGGAGAGTAAGATGTACCACCATCTCCTCAAACGGCTTGCAAACTGATTTAAAATATATATATATATACTCAGCATTTGTTGGACTTTCTTTTCATCCCATTTTGTTTGCAAACAAGTTTATCTGCGTGACTTGTTCAATGCCAGGTGTGGGTATGGCTGCTAAATTTGCATTGATTTATTTAAAGTACTTTTTGTGATCAAATGCAGATATTTGCAAGAAGGCTAGCTGAAATGAAAAGTCTATTTGCAGCCAAGTAACAAAGTGAGGGAAGGCCACATCCATGACTTTGACCTTATTAGCATGGTGTTCTGAACCACTCCATTAACTGGCCACAGAGATATTGATAAATATGCACATATATAAAGACAGAGTGCCTAGCATAACATGTTCTAACAGATTCTTCTATGAAGCAATTTGCATTTTCAAAAATATATGAATCTATTCATATTTTCAAAGTTGATAAGAAGATACTGTAAAAATATCCCTTTAACTTTCCACCAAATTAAATGCCAGTGCAAATAAAAGAGCTGACATTTGAAATACAATAATCTATGTTCTTTGTTTAGACAAAATGTAATCTCTATTATACAAAAATGAACACCAGATTTCTAGTAAATTATTTATACTGACTGATACACAAGATGGTCAGAGTTGCAGATACTGTCCAGCCAAAGCATCAGAATAAGCAATGGTATCAAGCACTATCAGTAATGAGTTGCTTCCCTTTTAGGTTTCCATATTACTTTGTTCTTATGTATACTAGTAAATGTCCATGTTGTATTATAATTTTTCTGCTTACATTTTATGACATGAAGGGATGAGTCTCTAAATAGCTGTACCATATCTTTGTCTTCTTGAAATTTCTGTCATTTTCCAATGTTTCTGCCTATAGTATATTTTCAGTGAATGCTAATTTTATAAGGCAGTGGATTAATATTTCATTCTATTATCATCATAAATAATCATAAGACATTATAATAGACCTTATACTTACAAAAACTGCAACAAAAACATATATTCACATAATAAGAAAATATTTATGGTGGAGGTTTCAGTTCTACCAATCTGGTCTGATTTAGAAACTGAATTATTTTTAGAGGTGGCTCCAATATGTTGCTTTTTTATTTTTTATTTTAAGGTATTCAGAAATAGGTATTTTATTTAATTGTTGTGTCAGTTATAATAAAGTTGTCTATTGCTGCCCCTAGAAGATAACTATTTGATCATTAATCCATAACTGGATACTCATCCAGTCCTATATATTTGCTCCCACTGAGGGATTAAGTCGTCTTACTAAGATTTTGTTGTTAATGTTTTTCTTGTTCTTTTTTTTTCTTTTTCCTTTTCTTTTTTATTTGGCTTAAAGAGTCATGTAATAACATGGATTAAACACAGAAATATATACATATTGACATCCATCTAACCAATCAGGATAAGAACAACAATACAGTTTTGTCTTACTTTATTGATTAGAGACATTGGAAAGAGAACAAAGGTTAATTTAATGCAATATTGGTTAGAAGATTGGAAATACTTTCCTTTAAAGACCAAAAAGCCAATTATGATAATAGGATTCTCACTTTGCCTTAAAACAAGTCAGAATAATTCCATTCTATTTCACAAATGGCAGCAAATCTCTTAGATTTATTGTTATATTTTAGGCAAATACATCTCTATAAATTTAGCACACAAAAGACTAAACATGAGTCATAAAACTGAAAACAGAAGTGTAATAATAAATCAGAGCAATTATTTCCATCTCCATGGAATCTCAGGATTGCCAGGCCTTACAAGGTCCCCTTGATAATGAGAGGGATTAAAGTAATTCTCTAACTACGCATGCATGTCAAGGAAGTCACTCTACTCTGCCCATAGCCCAATTAACTAGCTTTGGATTCCGAGAGGTAATGATCAGCTAATTAAATTGCCTTTGAATGATCAACAAGAAAACTGCTTCTACCACATTGACTCACCTCTTTTTCAGTAAGAATAATGCTTCATGATTTAATTGTCAACATCATTGACCTAATGGAAGGATCAGAGAAAATTCCTTAAAAGGTCTCAAAACTCATTACTATGGACATTTTTTCCCCTGAAGTAAAAATAACAATCATTTGTTTAGGCCTACAAGGTGAACCTGGGGCCAGTGGAAGAGGGCTTATGGATATAAATACGATATCCTACTTTAAAATCCAATTTTGACCTGTGAGGTGAGAAATAATGGAATACTGCTCACATTTCCTCCTTTTAAATGCAATCAATCTGGATTCTAAATGGAGAGAGGAGAATAGAAGAGTTCCCCCCCCTTCTTTACATAGATAATGACTAGTTATTATTTAAGTCCACTACCTGTATCAAAAACAAGTGACTGGAAGCCCGTGATTCTTAACACTGTAATTCTTTACTTTCACTGACTCTGCTTCTGTATTTTAAGGTAATTCTCACCATCATCAAAATTATCATTATCACCATCAATTCAAAATACAGTATTTATTGAGTACGTATTATTTGCCAAACTACACTAAATAATTAAAATATAATATCTACTTAATTCTTAATTTACCATTGCTTTCTCCATTTTAAACTGGAAGAAATTGAGGGCGACGAAGAATAAGCTGTAAATCTAAAAAACTGAGTTGAACTCAGAACGGTCCAGGAACCTGCTTTTTAACCACTTCCCCAAAATATAATGTAAATGGCTGAGCTATATCATGACGTGGAAAATAAAATTGCAATTACATAGCTAGAAGTACAGTGTCTTCATACATAAGAAACTGTAAGAAAAAAAGCCATAATATCCAAAATCCACTCTGTTTGCCTTTGTTTTAGCCTGTTTAATGGTCTAGCATCTCTCACTTTTCGGTCAATTCTAATGAGAGGTTAAAATGATCTGTAATAATAAGAATTCACTGGGTACAGAGTTAGATTTCTTTTAACCACAGAAAATAGAAAACTCTAATACTTTACACTATTATAATGTGCATCCATATGTTATTCTAAAGAGCTTTAAAGGAGAAAAACTGATCTGCTATGGAAAATTATATAAAGATTGCCAAACAAAACACACGTGCTTTGACTCTAGAAGAGAGCATTTCCTAAGATATGTTTCTACTCTTTAGCTAAATGTTAAATGTTATCCATATATTCCTCCCAAAGAGGGAGATTTAAGACAGCAATTAATGTGGATTCCAGATCACATAGTTTGGTTTATAGCTCCCAGGTGATGACTAGAAAATGTGATATTTATTTCTGCAGATCAAGAACATACTGAAAAACACACTGATGACTGTAAGTCTGTTTAGAAGGTGGAATGCAGCTAGTTGGAATGGAATAGGGTTGGAAAGTAGAGGGACATCTGGGATAATTCAATGGAAATTGTGTTCTTTCTAGAGAGCAATCAGGATAATTCTCAATAATAACCAAGAAATTGACTGGAAATTATTGAATCTAAAAGAGGAATCACTATACATATCAATGTTCTTGTCAGATCTTGTTTGTGTGTATTGAAAATCATAGTTTCATTTTAATATGTGAAGCACTTCTTATAATACAATATAGGTTCAGCAGGATATTATATAAATGGAATGAATACCCCTCCAAATAGGAGTAACTTACTGAATAATTATGTGCAGAATTGAGAAATTACCTGCGAGCAGGAAACAAACAAACAAACAAACAAAAAAAACACACACTTCATGCAGATTATCCAGCAACAGCCTCCACATATGCACGCACACACACTCTCGAACTCATTCTAACATGGGCGTGTATACAGTCACATATGAAAGTAAGAGATGCATATGTGATTTCCGTTTTCTAGATTAATAGCTAAAAATATAATAATGCAAATAAATGGACTACCACCTGTTAACAAAGTAAATATGATGATCCTAGGTATACCCTGTTCCTTGTTCTACATCATTAAACTATATTTCTTCCTTTTATTGGCTTCAACTACCTGTATTGCATCTTCTAAAGGGCAAGAATAAATACTTGTTTAAATGAGAGTTGGTGCTATTTTGTTTAGAAGAGTGAAAGCAGAGAGGCTTTATAATGCAGAATACAATAGAGGCAAACTTAAAATTTCAGAGGCAGTTAGTGAAGAATCCTGTTTTAGATAAGCTGATACTAAAAAAGTGTACAGAAAATGATGCAGAGTTTTTCTCATTCTGTGTAGGATATTTTCATCTCTGTTATTTCAAATCTTTCACAATTCTAAGTGTCTCTAAAATCCCAAATGCAGCAAGTAAGGAGATTTTCAGTTATATAATACAGTGTTTCTTTCTCAGGGAAATGTATATCACTTGAATAAGGTAAGGATGACAGGAAACATGTAACAGTAAATCAAATACAGCAAACCAAATATTTCTTAATTTAATGACATTCTTACTCTATAATAATCAGTCCTAATTTTTCTTTTATCAAACTATTTATGTAGTGTTATGCGCTCTACTTGGAAAGCTATTTTATCTGTTTTATTTTCTTCCAAGAAGTCTAGGAGCCTACTTAGGCATCTATAATAAAAAAAAAATGGGATCTTTCCAAATTAGACTTAATAAATCCTCATTCTCTACTCACTAGAAAAAAAAAATCATGAAGGAATGAAAGAGCATCGGCTTAAATCTCTGTCAAACATCACATTTAATTTGCAGGAACATTGAGAAAAGTGAAGCTATCCTATAACAGGTTTGGTTTTTTAGTCCAAGAAACATGAAACAGACCAAGTTGAATGTGCAGTCAAGGAGGGAGTGGAAGTCGCTCTGTGGCAGGATGCACATCCACAAACACTTGTGAACGAAGTAAATATTGGTTCTAGGTTTTCTTTTTAGAGTTATTTGAGTATCTAGTAATGCTAGAAAATAATGAAGGTTTTCACATCAGCAAATGTTCAGTATAAAATCCTAGTCATCAAATTAGAATTCACACATATACTCACACACACATATATCAAGAAACTTGGTAAATTATGCTATTCGTTATTTAGAATTTGTTTCTTCTTATTCTTAAATCAGAATTATGGAATCTCTGAGCCAGGAATATCATCAAATAAATTATCTCTTTTATTTAACTTACAATCAGTTTTCTCTTACCTTTGAAAGTATATACTTCCAAACCATCTCCTTTTTTTATTCTTTTTGATTTTTACTGATTAATTCCATATTATATTTCCATCAAAAATCATTTTTTTAAATCGATTTCAAAAAGAATCATGGGGAGAATGTATACTGCTCTCTTCACATAATAAGAAAGATTACTTTGACAGATGGTCCTTCTGTGTTTATTGGTAGGTGAAGCTGAGTTTGAACACCTAAGAGTTAAGAGTGGAAACTGAAGAATTCAGATGTTATCCAAAAATATCCTTCAGCCCAAACTCATTCCACTTTCCTACCTTTTATTCTTTAACAATGTTTCTTCCAGAAAGATAATGGTTTCTCAAAAAACTCTTATATAGTTTTCTGTCTTTAGTAAGTGCTAGATGAACCAAAAAGGAGTGACACATTATTAATTACAATCTGAATTTCTAATAAGAACCCAAAGTTTACATTTAATTCAAAAATACCTAATCAATAAAATGAATTAAGAACAAAACAGTTTTGACACTATTTTCTGGTTATGAAAAATATAGAACTTGTAATGTCAGGCAAATGGACTGCAGATGGCCCCCAATTCAAGACGTTTTGACCTAAGACTTTTCAACTTTATGATGGTGTGTGAAGGTGATATAAATTTGATAGAAATTGTGCTTTGAGTACCTATACACTCATTCTGTTTTTCACCTTCAGTTCAGCATTTAATACATTATATGAGATATCCAATACTTTATTACAAAATAAGCTTTGTAGTAGATTTTTTTTTTCCCAATTGTAGGCTAATGAAAATGTTATGAGTCACATTTAAGGTAGGCTAAGCTACGCTATGATATTTGGTAGGTAGGTGTATTAAATGCATTTAATGATATTTTATGATAGGTTATCAAAATTTAATTCCATTATAAGTTGAGGAACATCTGTAAGCATATTTGAAGTGATTTCCAATGATTTTTATTGTAATGCTGTCTCTAAATTTATATTTTATAAGGTATATTCTATGAGAACTTACCCTTTGTAAACGTTAGCAAGTGTTGTATATCTACACAAGGGTATTCCATTATATGATGGCATAAAATATATATACATGGATAAGTGGATATGGGTTTCATGAGTTGTTTTGGGTATTTTATCTAACTTAGTTTATAAATTATTATGAAAATTGTAACAACAGAATGGAAATCAATTGACATTTTTCAACCAATTATCAGTTTGAAGGGAATTTGTGTTCTCCATGATAAAGGCAATGGCATTTACTTGTGGTTTTTAAAAGTAAGCCTAAAAAACTTCTGAAATCAGTTTATTTTCCTTGAAGTTTACCAAATTTATTGTATATAGCTCTGAACTATTTTATTACCAAGAGAGACAATTATGCTACTATTGAATTATTTGTCTTTTGTCCATGTATAGCAAAGCACTTAGTAAACATAAAGTTCTTTTTTAAATAAAGTCTATAAAAACGTGTTGACTTATTAAAGCACTGCTTCTGGGAGAGGCAAAGATTACTAAAATGGATTATTCATTGGCTTGATATTCAAGACTACCCATTTACTTATCCATTGACCCACTGTCTCTAAGGCAACAAGAGCTGTAGCATAGCACTGTGAGCAAGCACCCATTAAGAAAATGCTTTTCACACAAGAAAGCCCATCTGATTCTTCAACACGTTCTAACAGAAGAGATCTCAAATGCTCATAGAAAATTGCCTTGTTTCCAGTAAATGGAACCACCCTTCAAGTATGTTTACTGAATGCGGTAAGGCAACTTATGCCCAGATATGAAAAGTTTCCACCTTTTGAAAAGTATGTCTAGAGCCTTGTAAAGTACAGAAACATATGAAGATTTCTCACTTTTATTCCTTCAGAAAATTAAGATAGAACTTTAAAAAAGGTCATAAGAAAAATCAGTGAAAGCTTTTATGGATGGTTTCTACTTCCCTGAAGTAGAATCTGTCAAGAGATGTATCAGATTACTACCATTGAAATAACTGCTTAGATTTAGTTCAACTAGAATCACTAAAGATACATATTCCCTGATTTTTAATAAAGAAAAAAACTAAAATTGTACCTAATATCTTACATCCAAAGTTTTAAAATACAGATTAATCTGTTGCCTACAGAGTAAACTGCATATTACCATATATATGTATATTCTCATTGTGCTTTAAAATTTGAGAGCTTACTGTATGCAATTGTATTTAAAAACTGTCACAAATTATGCATTTTTCAAAAACCCAGCAACACAGCAAAATGTAATGTTGTATAAATCAACAAGAACATATTTCAGTGCTATTGTGGACCATTTGATTGAGGGACACTATATTAATGATATATCTTCAGACTAATTATTTCCTTCATTTTAATAAACAATATATGTTGCTGCAGTCAAAAAGTTTACTTATATGCACATTCACGTAATTTCAGAATGTTTTAGAAAATTTTTTTAAATGTTGGCCTCATAGTATTAAAATATGATAATTATTACACAAAGTATACACAAAGTTTTCTTTTTATAAATCCTTACCTAAATAAAAGAGATCAAAGTGAGTTTAAAGCTATAGGTGGTAACGAAAACCTAAATGGAACACAATGGATGTATAAGCCTAATTTCAAATGACCAATACGATTTATACATATGTATTATCTACATTTATATAATTGATAGGTAGCCATTTTCAAGTCTTTCAGAGAGATGTTTATGATACATAGTTTACTCATAAAAACATGTTACCAAAGGCCATTTGCAGATGATCGTTCATAAATTGAAATATTTGGAATACATAGAGATGAAGTATAGGAATAGCATTTTGAAGTATTTTTTAAAGTTTGGTTATTGGTTATCTAATTCTATTTCACATCCTTTATCAGCAACAAAACTGGGAATTTGTGCTAAAATGTTGCAGAGAAAGGATGATAAATTTATCATATACTACTGCAAAATAAGCTAATTCATGACATTTAAATTCTAGGTAAGCTTGGAATTCTTAGTTATTGCCACGAGGAAAAGTTTTTGTGTGACAAGAACCTGATTTTTTTTTAATTTAAATGTTTAGGCCTTACAAAGTTCCAAGATAAGTCATATGGTGTACATGAAGAGGTAGTATATGCTATCACATAAATAAGATTTTCCATAAAATCTGGGTTTGGGAAGCAGAAGGGAATGTACTGAGAGGTCTTATACCCCATACCCTGTACCCATTCCCCAGTCCCACATTTCTGCAGACTTCATCTATTGAAGAAGGGATTATGAAATTGGTACACGAGTTTGAGTATCTGATCACAAATGCGACGTGTATCTTTCTTCTTTAGGGGAGTCCATGAAATACCAGGATCTAGAACAACCTGTCCCCACAAAATCTTCTCAACAACCATATGATGACCTAGGAGTGACAGATGTAGTGGCATGAAGTGTCTAAAGATTAGTTCAAAAACAGTCTCTTATATTTTCTAAGGTCCCAGAGTGACAGAGACCAAAATCTAACATTTTTACACCCTCAAGAAAGAATGAAAGCCCAAGATAAAAGTGAATACCTGAGGCAGCAAAGCAATAAAAGCTAGAGATTTTGCCTTCTTCAGCTTCTGTACTGAGAACATTATTTTCTCTGCATATGGTGTGTATATGTGTACATGTGTTATTAGAAATGTAGAAAGGCTACTATAAGACAAATGCTGAAACGTTAAGAGTGGTATTCTCTTGGTGGGCAATCTTGTATGATTTTTATTTTCTGCTTGTTTCTATAACTTAATTTTCATATATTTCCTTTGTAATAAATTTAAATTAATGTAAAAGCTAAATTGCTAGCTACAAAGATTGCCTGCTTTGTACTCCTTATTATCATACATTTCTTTTTTAATAAATACAAATTAACAATTAAAAGTAAGGGGAAAACTGCAATAATGACACCAAGAACTATAAGCCAATAGAAGAAACGGGCTTCTTTTCATGGAATAATTTACCAGAGATTGAATAAGGTAATTTTTCTTATCCAGCTGGAAAAAGAAAAATAATGGAGTAACTTTCTATAATGTGTGAAGACATTCCTTGATTGCAGCCATCAAGGAGCATATGTAAAATTAATCAGGAAAAATATAGAGTTCACCCAATGAAGCAACGTGTTATTTGGAGCAATCTTTTGAAAATTGTCAATAAGAAGAAAGTAACAAATGTGCATAATAATAAAATAACATCAATATTTTAATTATAAAGACCTAAACAAGTTTATAAATTAATGCAGGTAAAAAAAAAAAAAAAGAAACAGATAAACAAACATTACCTTTAGCCCAACAGTAATAACGTATTAAGTTCCTAGATAGTTCATGGCATCCTAAAACTTTCTATGTCAGTAATGGTTAGGCATTACCATCTCCAAATACACATCCATTTACTCTCAATGTAGTTTCACATAGTTTTAAAGGATGTGACATCCTTTAGTCCTAACTTCCCTGGTATCAGATTATGCTTGCCGTTATTTCTTTCCCATAGAAAATAAGAAATCATCTTTACTGTCTAAATGCATCATATTAGGTTATTTCTGATATCTATTATTCTCCTTTAAACTCGATTATGTTTTTTATTATTTCTGAGAGTTCTCTTTTTCTCTAAATACATAGGTTAATATTTTTCTACATTAAAATGAGCAACATAGACAGAGAATAAAGAACATAGAAACATAGAAACAGAGAGTAGAAGTGTGGTTACCATGGTTCTGGGGCTAAGAGAAATAAAGAGATATGATCCAATGGTACAAAGTTGCATTTATAAGATGAATAAGTTTTGGAGAGCTAATGTACAGCATGACCATAAATAGTAATAATGTATTATATACTTGAAATTTGCTGATAGAGTAGATCTTAAGTATTATTACCACATACACACGAAAGGTAACTATGTGAGGTGATAAATATGTTAAGAAGTTTGGTTGTATCAATTATTTCAGTGTTAACATATATCACAACATCACATTGTACATCATAAATACATACAATTTTTATATTTCTGCTATACTTCCATCAAGCTGAGAAAACACATGTAAATAAAATCAAGCAAATAACTCATCAGGTAAAATAAAAGAGGGGAAGTTGAAGGAAATACTTTGCATAAATATCAGTGAGTAAAATCACAATTTGGGTTGAAATATTTTTATTAATGGGAAACATAAGAAGATTATAGGGAACACATGGTTTATATAAGGGCACCTTGAACAAAAATAAAGCATTACAAAATGAGAACTCGACCAGGCTTGGTGGTTCACACCTGTAATCCCAGCACTTTGGGAGTCCAGGAGTTTGAGACCAGCCTCAGTGACATCATGAGACTCTGTCTTTACAAAAAAAATAAAAAAAGAAATTAGCCAGACATGATGGTACCTGCCTGTAGTCCCAGCTATTCAAGAGACAGGAGGATTACTTAAGCCTAAGAGTTTGAGGCTGTAGCGAGATGTGATTAGGCTACTGCACTCCAGCCTGGGCGACAAAGTGAGACCCTGTCTCAGAAAAAAAAAAAAAAAAAAAAATGGAGGGAACCCTTTTATTTCAAGTCACTGATTACATAGTGCCTCCCTATGTAGGGAAGATAAACATTCCAGTGTTCCTAGACCACGTGGTGCAAAGAGTTCAAATGAACTTGTAAAGATAAACCTGGAGAGACTAAGCAGAGCAAATTGAAAAACTTTGGAATTGAAGGCTTTGTCCTTGGTCTTTGTGGAGATAATTTTACTTTCTCTGTCTCCTTCTGAAGTAATATAAGTCATAAAATGTTTGTGACCTTAAAGATCTTCTTTAGGTTTAATCCATGGCAATAAGCATAACATAAATAGAAATATACAGACTATGCCTACTAAATGTTCTCCATTCTGAAGTGCATAAACCAAGTGTGCTGAAAAAATGAATAGAACCCTTTCAGATCCATAAGTTGTAATCATTATTAATTAATTCTCTTTCATTTTTATCATGCCATTCTGTACTTGATCTTTGTAGAAAAGACACAGAAAACTGGTCTTACAACCCACAAATCTCATGAGAACTTCTGTTTTGTGAGGATCTGGGATCCAGTTTTTCTCACTTGACAGCATTGCTGTAGATAAGCTTTAATTAAATCTTCCGACATTTTACTTGGCTGAACTGAACTTAACCCAGTCAACAGATTTCTATATGTTACTTGAAGTTTATTTATCTAATAGATGGATTTTAAGTAGACAGTATATGTAGAAAAGCATAAATTAAGAAGTTGGCCAGAATTACTTATCTCAAGGTACAATGTGCACCATATGACTGCTTTGCTCCAAGCTAATATGTTATAATTGAATCATCTCCATATCTAATAAAACAGGAAGTCAAAAGGAATAGTCACGTATAATTTAACAAGCGTTAGGTTTGTGTAGAAATATTTTATGGCAGGCTGAGGGGAACAATACTGACAGTGTTTATCACTGTAACGATAAATCATACTAGTTTTGTTTCAAGAATGATGATTGAAGCTCAACCTGCAAATCTAAGGCAAATCAATGTAGTGATTTTAATTTCATTCCTTTAAAGCACTTATTCATATTTGAAAATTCCCCTCCCCAAAGAAAATCATTACCTGCATTCGAGCTACTTATGTAGTTTGAACATATAAAAATATATACAATAAAAAGCCAATGCTAGGCACACAATGAAATCCCTTCGAATATTAAGGTCATCATTAGGCATCATAGAGAAAATTGTAATGTGATTTTGTATATCCATTGATAGTGAATAAATGGCTAATTTCACTATATTCACCATATGCACAACATTGGTAGATATAAATTTTATTTACAACAGGCTATGGCTATTAACCTTCAGGATTTTAGAAATCAAGTCACTAATCACTCAGGACACATATATACACACATTTGACATGAGAAACTAAATAGAATCAATATTCAGGCAATTGATTGCAATCATGGAAGAGGCTCTATATTTACAGTGAAATCTACTCTATTTTATTATACTAAACCCAGTAAAGCAGTATGATGCAGGGCCATAACTAGCCTACTCAAATTATTTTCTCTTATTTGTCAATTTCATGAGCAAAACACCATGCACGTGGTAATTAAGGCACATGTCTTAAACATAAATAAAATTTAATTCCTAACATTCTACACAAACCTGCTTTACCCATGACCTTTCTCCTTTGTGTTGATGATTATTCCATCCTTCCAGTTGCTCAAGTCAAGTAACCTAAAAGTCATTCTTGACACACCTCTATTTTTTACGTCTTTCATCTAATTTCTCAGGCAATCCTTTTGTCTCTAATTCCAAAATATACACAAAATCAAGTGGCTTCTAAGTACTTTCATTTTTAACTCCACTTTCACCTGCATGCTACAGTAGCTTCCTTGCAGGTCTCCCTGTGTACCCCCTTCAACCTACTCTCCACATGGCAGTGAGCCTTTAAAAATCACAAAATCTATAGTTCTTCTTCTTCTTTTTTTTTTTTTTTTGAGATGGAGTTTTGCTCTGTTGCCCAGGACGGAGTGTAGTGGTGTGATCTCGGCTCACTGTAACCTCTGCCTCCCAGGTTCAAGTGATTCTCCTGTCTCAGCCTCCCAAGTAGCTGGGATTATAAGCACACTCCACCAAGCCCAGCTAATTTTTTTGTATTTTCAGTAGAGACAGCGTTTCACTCTGTTGCCCAGGCTAGTCTCGAACTCCTGAGCTCAGGCAATCCACCCGCCTCCATCTCCCAAAGTGCTAGGATTACAGGCGTGAGTCACCTCGCCTGGCCTATAGTTCCTCTCTTAAAAACTTTCCAACAGTTTTTGGTTTCATTAGACTGAAGTAAAAAGTTTTTAAAATAAATTGTAAGGCCCCATATGAACTTTGTTTCCAATTCTGAACCTCATTTTCTACCAGAGGCTTGTGAATCAGCTCCCTTGTATTCCCTCTGATTTACTTACCTCATCTGGCCAGTGTCATCTAGTCAAAACATGAATCAGATGATGTTTCTCTCCTACTTAAAAGTCCTCAAAGCCTTCCTCTTTCTGTAAAAATGAAATCTGAGCTTTTGTATAGCATATAGGCTCTATACTCCCTTATCCACTCTGACTTCAGTCCTGGTCATACCAGCTATTTTTTTTGTCAAACTTGCTAAGCTGACTCCTCCCTCAGAGTTGGAGTTGGTGTAGCCCATTTCATTTGTATGAAATATACTTCCCCAGATAACTACAGGCCTACTGTTTTCTCCTTTGGATCTTAGCTGAGATCATTTATGTATGCTATCTCAGAAAATAGTTACTGACCACATATTATGTATCATTCTTTCTCTTATATAACTTACTCTTTTCTTATATCTCTTATATAACTTCTTCGCTTATATAACTTACTTTTTCTCTTATGTAACTTACTCTTTTTCACAGCACTTATTGTATTTTTATTTTTTTAATGTTTAAAATTTATTTTAACTCTATCTTCAATGCTAGCTCCAAGAGAATAGGGTCTGCATTTTTTTCTTGTTCACTACAGTGTCTCCAATAACTAGAACAGCAACTAGTATATAGTAGGTGCTCAATAAACATTACTGGCATCACTAGAAACTCCAAACAATTTTTAAATTCCATAGTTGCTTGATTTTAGGTATGTTTCATTTTCAAGCAGTAAAACATTAAACCAGGAACAACTCATCGCAAATTGTTTCCGATTATGAACTTTCATAGGAAGTATTTCGACCTTTTAGTGAGACAGGAATTTATGTTAAGGCTGATTTATAACTACAGAGCTAATACTTCTTTTAATTCTCATTTATTTTAGGTTTAGAGTAACTGATCTTCAGGAATACTGGATCAGAGTCCATAAGCATACTCCCTAAAGTGCATGTTTTATTTCTGAAAGCCTGGGGAAGAGTGTTTTATAAATAATTATTATTTTGTCTTTCCAATTATACCATATGTTGTAATTGAAAATATAGTACATAAGAGTATGCTATTCTGCAGAACACTGTAGATCTGGGCCATCATCCTTACTTGGGTGAAGAGTGCTCTGTGACCTTTGTTCCTCACATCACTCTTACATGGCTTCAAGAGCAATGAAAAAGTACCTTACGATAGCACTGCTTTTGTTTATTCTTTTAATAAAAGTTATTATTAATAAAATTCCTCTTCGATAACCCTCACATGTTGCCTCAGAAGATCTTCCTTAAGACAACTGGTGAGTATCAGCTTTTAGAGCAATCTGATAATGTCAGGAAGTCTTCATTTTACATGTAAAAAGATACATGCATGCAGTGAGTTAAACATTATTAAGATAGACAGATAGAAAGATAGATAGATAGATGATAGATAGATAGATAGATAGATAGATAGATAGATAGATAGATAGATAGACAGATAGATATAGAAATTTGGCAAGAGTTAGGGAAAATATACTTAGCACTCTTTTTTATTTCTATAACACATTCGTGCTACAATGCTGAAGTTTTGTAGCTATTTACATGACCCCGATGCTAGGAATCATGGCATATGGGAGAAGTAGCTCTGAAAGAGATATTTGTTATTTTTCACAAAATGTTCACAACCATAAATAGTCATTCACCTTAAATATAATCTTTTGATTATATTACTTGTTAATCACATCAACAAAGACTGTATAATGAAGGCATTAAGTTTAATATAATTGAGTAAAATTCACAACATGTCATTTCATTACTAATTTCACGAAGTTCACAGTCTGTTAACTCAGGCTTAGTATTTTAAATAGTAGCAGTGGTATTTCTCAGTATAATCAGTATTATCATCATTATCATCTTTTTAATTAAAGAACCCATTCTTCCAATTGCCATGCATTTATGGGCTATAGAAAATGTAGCAATATAACATTGTCTTATTAATTTAAAACTAGTAACTTTTTGTTTGGGATTCATTTGTACAGGAATAAGTTTGGAGTAATGTTTTCTAAAAAGGAGTATGATTGAGATTTGATTTTCAGATCAGTTCCTCAAGGTCAGAGTAAAGAAGTTTTGTCACTGAGAAGTACTCTGCTTTATTTCTTCGCAGGTTTCTTTCATAGGATGCTACAATTCTACATTATTCCACATGCAGAATATGTGTACAAAAATGTTCAGAGCTCCCAAACCTTAAAATACAATGGAAATACATTGAAACGGTAGTAAACAGTTTAAAATGAATAAATACGTATTTATCTAGAAAGTCGTTTACTATATATTTTTAGGAAAAATAATTTTAAAAATTACAAAATTCCTTGTGAAATATAAGTCAATTTGTATTTTGAAAATAATATGTGTAAGTATATAAGTAAACAGCATGTTAATAATGATTACTCCTGAGTGATGGAATTGCAACTTTTAAATATAGGTATAGATATTTGAGTACATGATAATTTTATTCAGTGGATATATATGTGTGGATATAATTTTAAAAACTATTTTAAAAAAGAACACAACAAAGATGCAGAAAGTTAATTTATGTCATCTACATTTTACACCATGCTACTAACAAACAGACTGTGTTGGCTGTAATGCTGAAAGATTTTCAAAATTTGATAACCTCCTTCCATCAGTAACCAGAATCAAGAAGGGACCTTAGCCTAATATCCTGACCAAAAGGTGACACCACTAGAAGTGCAGTGCTTACTCCCCCTGCTTCTAGAATAGTCCTGCTGTATCAGCACAATAGCAACATGGAGGAATGAAAGCAGAAGAGACGGGCCTCGCCTGTCTGTGATATTGCACATAACCCTTACCCCTGTAAAATTGCTTTTATCATTGAACCTTAACTGCGCTGCAAACTGAAAATATAGTGAAATCATTACATATACAAAAAGAGTTCCCCTTTTTGTCCTGTTATTATAGGAGCTCCAATTTTTTTGTCCTGTTCTTGTAAAAACAGATGATTGACCTGAAGCAGAGAGAAAGAACATTTCCATGATTTTGCATCATTTAGTTTGCATGTGGTTGTTTTCATTGCTTCAACTTTAACATTTGTGTTTTCAGTGAAGGAATTTTTAATTCCTAAGAAAACTATTAATAGATTCTCCACATTAAATCATTTTATAATTGTGCTGGTAAAGGTTGAATTTGGAGCATATGGTTTATAAATGTGTCTTGAAATGACCCTTAGTGGAGTATGTATCAGCACTGAAATTCTTAGACTTTCTGGAACCAGTTTCAGTTCCTAGCAAGACGGACACAGCTCCTTAATTTTCTGAGAGATTAGATACATTCCTCGTAGTCCAGTTTATTTGGGTCTTTTGGAAAGAAAAAAAATTATATTTCCAAAGTTCTGAATTAATCACCTCATTAATGTTGAATTTCTCACAGGAGTTTTTTCTTAAGAATGATCATTTTTAAAATCCTAAAGCTTCTCAGAACTGGACATGTTTTTAAATGTGAAATATTTTAAATGTATAGAAAAGAATATAACACACTCTTATGCACCAAACACTATCAATTAGCAGACGTTAATATTTTACTATATTGGCCTCAGTTTTTTTTTTTATAATTTATTTAAAGACAAAATATTTGAGATACACTTTAAATCTCATATCGGTTTCGACCTTACTAAATCCATTGTATATTATTTCCAAAATTATTTTAAACTTTCATCACACATTTATATTCATAAACAGTATGAACAAAGATGGAGTTTTTTCTTTTTTTTTT
>NW_012116855.1:2147770-2148040 GCF_000951035.1 Colobus angolensis palliatus | reverse complement strand
GCTCTTATTTTTTGAATTTCCAGTTTTTCTGCCCTGCTTCTTCCCCATCTTCGTGGTTTTATCTGCCTCTGGTCTTTGATGATGGTGACGTATAGTCTTTGATGATGGTGACGTATTTTATCTGCCTCTGGTCTTTGATGATGGGGTTTTGGTATAGGTGTTCTTCCTGTTTGATAGTTTTCCTTATAATAGTCAGGACCTTCAGCTGTAGGTCTGTTGGAGATTGCTTGAGGTCCACTCCAGACCCTGTTTGCCTGGGTATCAGCAGCA
>NW_012116855.1:2130889-2146918 GCF_000951035.1 Colobus angolensis palliatus | reverse complement strand
GGTTAGATCCCCGCAGACTGCTGTGTTAGCAAGCAGGGAGGCTCCGTGGTTGTGGGACCCTCCCAGCCAGCTGTGGGGTATATTCTCCTGGTGTGCCGGTTTGCTTACAGCACAGTATTGGGGTGGGAGTTACCTGATTTTCCAGGTGTTGTGTGTCTTAGTTCCCCTGGCTAGGAAAAGGGATTCCCTTCCCCCTTGCACTTTCCAGGTGAGGCGATGCCTCGCCCTGCTTCAGCTCTCACTGGTCGGGCTGTAGCAGCTGACCAGCACCGATTGTCCGGCACTCCCTAGTGAGATGACCCCAGTACCTCAGTTGAAAATGCAGAAATCACCGGTCTTCTGTGTCACTCGCCCTGGGAGTTGGAGACTGGAGCTGTTCCTATTCGGCCATCTTGCTCCGCCCCCCGAGTTTTTTCTTTTATTTATTGTTTATATTCAAAAACTTGTTTTCTATAGTTTTAACTGTATCTAAATAGAGTCAACATTACGCAAACCCTTTGGACACATCATGATTTTTTTTAGCTCAACAGCATGCTTTGGCAATGTATCTATGCTGTTACTTGTACCTCTACTCAATTTAGGTTCTTTAATATATTCTTTTGCATGTCTTAACTTTTCCTTTATCACAGTTGGTATAGCTATTGAAGAGAAGATTCATTTTATTTCATTATTTCAGCCTTTCATTCATTCATCATCTCAGTCTTTTTTTTGAATTATTTTTCTTCATCACATTACCCTAACTCACCCTATCTACTTATAATGGAAATCATACTAGACATATGCTAAATCTCACTTTATTCCCCATATCTCTTGCCAACTATTTTTTATTGTTATCTCCTTGTGCTGTGTTCATGGTAATTCTATTCACAGCTCCATCTATTTAGCTCTTAAATTCATCTTTGTGTTTTTATTACATATTGACCTTAAGCAAAGAGAGAGAATATCTGTAGTGTTATGATAGTGAACTTGTATATATATGTATATGTATATTACACACATATCTATGTATGTACTACTATAATAATATGCTGGTATTATATATAAGATATATACATATATACACACACATACACACACACATAAATATATAATATACCAGTATATTAATATAGATGTAAATATACATATATCTATACATATATGCATCTAATAAGATGCATTAATATGCTATATTTTTATAAAGGTATGCTTTTTGTATTGGTTTTTATGGTTTTTAAAATTTTTGTGGGTACATAGTAGGTGTATATATTTGTACGTGCATAAAATTTTTGTAGGTACATACTAAGTGTATATGTTTATACATGGGGTACATGAAATATTTTGATACAGGCATACAATGCATTGTAATCATATCAGTGAAAATAGGGTATCCATCACCTCGAGCATTCATCCTTTCTTTGTGTTACAAACTATCCAATTACACTATTTTTATTTTAAAATATACAGTAAATTATTAGTGACTGTAGTAACTGTGTTGTGCTATCAAGTACTAGATCTTATTCATTCTATCTGACTGTAATTTTGTACCCATTAATCATTCCTACCTCCCCCCATCCCCACTACCCTTTCCAGCCTCTGGTAGCCATCATTCTACTCTACTCTTTAGCTCCATGAGTTCAGTTGTTTTAATTTCTAGCTCCCACAAATAAGTGAGAACATGCAAAGTTTGTGTTTCTATGACTGACTTATTTCATTGAACATAATGTCCTCCAGTTCCATCCATGTCTCAAATGACAGGATCTTACTCTTTGTTATGGCTGAATAGTACTCCATTGTGTATATGTACCACATTTTCTTTACCCTTTCATCTATTGATGAACACTTAAGTTGATTCCAAATCTTGGCTATTGTGAATAATGCTGCAATACACATAGGAGTGCAGCTATCTCTTCAATATACTGATTTTTTAAGGTACGTATCTAGCAGTGGGATTGCAGGATCATATAGTAACTCAATTTTTAGTTATTTGAGGAGCCTCCAGATTGTTCTCCACAGTGGCTGTACTAATTTACATTCCCACCAACAGGGTGCAAGTGTTCCCTTTTCTCCACATCTTTGCCAGCACTTGTTGTTGCCTGTTTTTCAGACAAAAGCCACTTTAACTGCAGTGAGATGATCTCTCACTACAGTTTTGATTTGCATTTGTCTGATGATCGATAATGCTGAACACCTTGTCATATGCCTGTTTGCTGTTTGTACGTCTTCTTTTGAGAGCTTTCTATTCAGATTTCTTGCCCATTTTTAATCACATTATACATCTGACACTTTTATGCTTTTTTAACAAACATTTTATAGTTTCTGTTACCTTGAAATATGGCTAGTACTTGTTTTATTCTTTGCTTCTTCAACATGGAATTATAATAATGATGACAGTAATCTACTTCTGTGGAACACCTACTATATGCTAGGTATCATTCTAAGTGCTTTATACACATTTACACTTGCAATTATTACAACAACTCAATATAGCCACTTTTATTATCCAACTTTGCAGATAAAGGAACTGAAATTTAGAAGACTGCATGGCTAACAAATATATGTGAAATATACCTTCAAAGCCCTTACTCTTAACCAGTAGGCCATGGTTCTCCTAATTATGTATATATGCATATTTTATTAATTCAGTTCATTGGTCTTTAGTTGATTCTTAAAGATTGATCTATTAATCAGAGACATTCAGCCAAAATATATACAGATAAAGACTCTATATAAATATTATTTAAATATGTATTTATGTATCAACACAGTTGTATAGAGAAATTGTGTAAGATACATGAAATTATTGTGGTCCACCCATTAGAATTTAAGTTGACTAAAGGTAGAGGATAAACTGCATACTCCAATCAACAAGTTCAATAATACGATATTTCTATTTAATTTACTTTATCAAAATATATGTAGACATAAAATTTTACGCTTGGAAATATAATTCGCTTTACTTTCTTGCTGAAAAATGTTTGTTCATTTGTAAATCTTTCTCAATTCTAAGATAAAATATTCGGAGTAATCTAATAGAATCAGTTGTCAGCCATAGATAAGTAATTGTTTTTGATTTCAAAGTACTTTCTAATAATGCAGCTTTGGAAAGAATCTTAGTTTTAATTTACTTACATCATTCATGAAAATTAACCTGCAAAATTATGTCCGTTTCAAAGAGAAAATCATATAACCGAACAATTGTTTGTTAATAAAATACTCTTTCTTTCCTAAATTAATGCAGTGAAAGTAGAAAAATAAATAAAACTTATCTTGACCCAAGGATAAACTGGGAAAATACCTTTGGCTGTCTGAGATGCAAAAATTTATTTTTGAATAAAATCATGGTAAGTGTTCTAAAAACTTTTAGAAACAAAATTAGAATTTTAAAATATTCAGACCTAATTTGTTTTGTGAAAAAAAGTATAAATATGACTTGTTCCCTTACCTTTTCATTACTAAGGGACTATCATTTGGGTGAGGCAGGTTCACAGTTTGAAACTTAAATGACTCCAAGGAGGCTTTCCGGTTTGTGGGCAGCGGTAGAAGGCATATGACTTGAAGAATCTCAGAGAAGGATCTGAGAAATGAATGCAAGATCAGCCTTATGTATATAAGAGTTCAAAGAAAGTCCAGTCTCCTTAATTATAACCATCATTTAAGGAACCACCTATATCTGGATATGTGAAATAATTAATCTATTACAGTTAAAGCAGTTTTCAGTTAGATATTATGTAACCAACAGTATAAAATGAGACTTGGCAAACTTTTTCTAAGGACTATATCACAAATATTTCAGACTTTGTGGGTCATAAGATCTCTGTCACAACTACTACACCCTGCTGTTGTAAAGCAAAGTCAGCTATAAACAGTGTATCAGTGAATGAGCATGGCTTTCAAGAAAACTTTTTATTTACAAAAAAGAAGGTGGTCAGTGGCTATGGCCTGGGGACTGTAGTTTGCTACACCCTGAAATACAGCACGCTAAATTTTATCTATAATTGGAAAATATCAACAAATACCCTAGTTTCCCAAATAAGGAAACTGAGATGGAGTTTAAATAACTTATTCACAGTTATAAGCATATCTAAAAATTGTGGAGAAGTTGTCTCTTAGAAGTGAATCAGTATTACTTGGGTTTCCATGTGATGAAGATTCATTCCCAACATCCTTAGGAATGACAAAAAAGGGAAGGGATTTTCTCATTAAATATCAGCTTTGTCATTATTCCATTAAAATGACAAATACGTACATGTATATATTAAGACTTTGCATATTTCTCTTTCCCAAAGCTGAAATATCTTTATTGCACTTAATAGAAAAGAATATGACAACATTATTCCTTCTTTGGTGTCCGAAGGGGAGGGACAATTTTCACCGACACCATCAACTTTCATTCAAAAGAAATCGGTAAGTCCAGCTCTGAATTGCTGTTCTGCCACAAGCATTTTATTACTCTTTCCCCCATTATAAAAATGGCAAAGTGCTCTGAAAATGAAAGTATTTCCTCAGGGACAAATTCATAGAGATTTATTATCTTGCCTCAAAGGGATGGGTTTGAGTCATTTTTATAGCCAAAAGTTACTTTTATTTTCAGCATTGGAAGTATTTCTCTGCAGTCTTGAAATGTGTAAAAAGATCGTTCTCCTGAGGACTTCTGCCACGGGTACAGCCACCAAGAAACGATCACGGGATATTAGCCAAGTGCTTTGGTAGCATTTACTGACTCTCAGCAGGAAATATGAATATGCTCCCGGGCAGCATCTGAAACTCTTGCGAAACACCAAAAATACATAGTCCTGGGCCTTTCACTCCTTACACTTCTTGGACTACCGAGTCCTGGGTCTTATATACTGTATTTGTCAGGGTTCTCTAAAGGGACAGATCTAAGAGGATATATGTATATATGAAGGGAAGTTTATTAGGAAGAATTGACTCACATGATCCCACGGTGAAGTCCCAAGATAGGCCATCTGCAAGCCGAGGAGCAAGGAAGTCAGTCTGACTACCAACACTTCAAAAGCAGGGAAGCCGACAGCACAGCCGTCAGTCTGTGGCCAAAGGTCTAAGAGCACCTGGCAAATCACTGGCCTAAGTCCGGGAGTCCAAAAGCTGAAGAATTTGCAGTCTGATGTTCTAGGGCAGGAAGCATTCAGCACAGGAGAAAGATGAAGGCCTGAAGTCTCAGCAAGTCAGGTCATTCCACCTTCTTCTGCCTGCTTTATTCCAGCCACGCTGGCAGTTGATTAGATGCGCCCACCCATATTGAGGGTGGGTCTGCCTCTCCCGGTCCACTGACTCAAATGTTAATCTCCTTAGGCAGCACCCTCATAGACACACCCAGGAACAATACTTGGCTTTCATCAGTCCAATCAAGTTGATGCTGAATATTAACCACCACACACACCTTACCTCAGTTACACTGAGCTACACTTTTCAGAGATGACTTTTGGATACCTGTATATTTTAAGCAATTCTTTCAATGACTCTCATGCACAGCCAGCATTGAGAACCACTATTAAAAAAGAACAAAGCAGTTTACTTGATAACATGTAATTTTAAACAGTCAATGTCTAAACAATGGTTATTTATCAGCTTATAAATAATGCTGTGTCTAGAAAATACGCAAAACTACACACCTTCATAACATTCATCAGACTATCAAAGGCAGCATCTGAAGTTGATGGCATAGGTCCTGTCAGGCTTTCATGAGATCTGCCCTTGGGTCATTCCCTTAGGCTCTATCTAACACAGTGCTGATTTCACTTTGTTCTGAGAAAACTAATGTCAGAACGGTCTTCGGTTTCCCATGCTGGGTCAGTTAGAGCTCTTAAAAAGGGGAAATCTGAGCAGTTCCAGAAAGTACTCCCGCCACAGAAGTATATACCAGCCAACAATAAACAAAATGCCTTGCCAACTGCCTGTCATATCTGCATTATGATTAGAACAATTTTTGAATACTAAAGATAATTGATCTTCAGGGGTTTATCCTTAGCAGGAAAGTATACCTATAATACAACTCTTTTGAGCCAAAGAAATCCCATATAAAAGGTGCTTATCCCTAGGGTGAGACTCACATGGAATCTACCAAAGAATGCTTTATGAATTTATCAGGCACACATAAGGTAATAATTTATGTTTAGATTTATCATCTCTCTTTCTTCACGGGGAATATAAGGGTACTGTATGAACTGGCAGACTTCCAGTGCTTAGCCAATTGTCTGTACCCATAGCTGTGACTGACAGCTGTGAAATATCATTCTAACAAATTTGGATACATTTCAAATTCATTCCATTCATGCTGCTGTCACAAAATACTGGAGACTGCATGATATATAAACAACAACATTTATTTACCACAGTTCTGGAGTCTGGGAAGTCCAAATCAAGGCCCAGGCAGATTTGGTGTCTAGTGAGGGCTACTCTCTGCTTCTGAGATCATGCCTTGGTGCTCCATCTTCCTGAGGTGATGAACGCTGTATCCTGACACTGTAGAAGGGACAGAAAGGCAAAAAAAAAAAAAAAAAAAGCTAACTCACCTGCTTGAACCCTTTAATAAGAGCTTTAATCTAATCCACAAGGGCTCCACCCAATCACCTTCTAAAAGTCTCACATATATATATCCTAAACTGTACTTAACCATTTCACAAAACTCCTCCTCCAGCATCCCCACCCTCAGTAAGTTTCACCACAATCTATCTAATCACTGCAGTCACAATCTTGGGAGTGACCCACATCTGTTCCCTCTTCTCATCTATCTCAAGTTCAAAGTATCATCTTTTCTGGTTGTTAGTGTCAGTATACTCTTAAATGAGCTCCTTGTTTCCATTCTTGCTTGTCTCCTGTCTGTACTCAGCAACTGGAGTATGAATCAGTTGTTCTAATCACTGCTTACAAGCTTTCAGTGGACCTCCATTCTCAAAATATTTGCATAGTTAAAAAAAAAACCAGTATTGCTTGGTTCCAGCCTCCTCCAAAGTTGTATGACTTGCCATTCACCCGGAGCTACCTAGGCTACAGTTATCTTCTTTTATGACCTCCTCCATTTACTCCCCAAGCTGTCTTTTCTGTGTAACACACTCTTCCTTCCATGCTTCTCTTGTAATGCTCTTTATTATTCTAAAATTTTGAATTTCAATCCTACTTTCTTCAGGGAAGTGCTCCCTGTATTCCCAGAGAAGCTGAGATGCTTATTTTCCTCCTGGAGATTTTTTTTACTTCCGTTTTTGTTATGCTACATGTGTAATAACTGGTGTACATTACACATATTGTAATAGTAGGAACCTGTGAGTGTAGGGAGCTTGTTTGTCGTGTTCTTTGCATTGTCTCTAAGACCTACTTTTATCCTTAGCCCTAATTCATATTTTTGACTGGACAAATGAGAGAGTACATGATGCTCCCATATGTACTGCTTCAGGTTCACCAGAAAATTATTTATGTTTTTTGGCTCATAATTTTTAGGAGGAAAGAATGAAGCATGTATTCTGCATATCTGTGGATTTATGATCATATTAACTCATATTGGATATCATTGTCAGTAACATTTTTCAGTTAATACCTTACAATGTATTATTCATATATTTGGAGCATAAGGTGAAGGGGAAGCTGAGAAGAATTTAAAGGGAAGATGGGGGAAGATAATGGACAACTTGTTCTTTTTCATTGAATTTGTCACCGAATGCCAGTTACTTTACTCATATTTCCCAATGCATGTTTCAGAATATACAGTAGTCCCCACTTATTTGGGAGGAACACATTCCAAAACCCCTAGCTGATGCTTGAAACTGCAGATATTACTGAACCCTATATATCTTATGTTTTTCCTGTACATATAAACCTATGATAAAGTTTAATTTATAATTTAGACAGATTAAAAGTTTAACAATCACTAATAATAAAATTGAAAATTAAGGAAAATAAGGGTTACTTGAACACAGATGCTGTGATATTGTGGTAGTGGATTTGATAACTGAGATGGCTCCTAAGTGACTAATAGGCAAGTAGTGTAGATAGCCTGGATACACTGGACAAAGGAATAATTTTGAGCAGGATGAACAGGATGGCACAAGATTTTATCATGCTACTCAGACTTGTGTGCAACTTATAACCTAGAATTTTTTTTATTTCTAGAAATCTATGTAATATTTTTGGACCACAGTTAACCTCAGGTAACTGAAACCATGAAAAGTGAAACCACAAATAAGGAGGGACAAGTGTACACACTCTGTGTGTGTGTGTGTGTACATGTATGCATGTGTGAACACTTCATCAGACACAAAACTATGGTCAAATTAATTACTAGCTCTCTAACTGTGATCAAATGACACACATTTTCTAAACCTATTCAACACTACCATACCGTTAAAAAAAAAAAAAAAAAAAGAAAGAGAAATAGGCAAGAAGAAAAAGGCAACAGGTACCAAGTAAGTTCAAAACCCAACAGAGAAAGCAACATTAAATCTCAATGCTTGAGAATAATCTTCATCCCCATGTCTAATCTTCCAGACAGACTGAGGCATGGGTTGGAAATCTAAGGCTCCTGGTGGCCCTGCTCTCATGGATGTGTTGGATATAGCCACTCCACATATATCAGGAATTGGAGTCAGGTGCCCGCAGCTCACCCAGGCTGGCATGGCACATTGGGAGCCTTACAGGTTGGGGTTCTTAAGGACAACCTTGACACCATGGTTCCACTAAGCATTGCCATAGTTGAGGCTCTCTGCAGTGGCCCCAACTAGGGCTCCGCTAGACATTGTCCTAGAGGGGACACTATGAGGTTGACCCACTTTTGTGACAAATCTCTACCTGGGCCTTGAGGCTCACTGAGTAACTTTCAAAATCCTGGTGGAGAAAGTCATGCCTCCACAACTCATGTACTCTGCACACATGCAGAGTTGGCACCTTGTGGATGCCAACAAGACTTACTGCTTGTACCCTCTGAAATTGAGGCCTGCGTCACATTTGGGCATTCTTGAGCCACAACTGGCGTGGTCAAGGAGAGCTACATTGAAATGTGGGAACTGAGACTTGAGGCAGCCATGGGAAGTGATCCCCAAGTTCCCATGGGTACCCTGGAACCCTCCAATTTTCAATAAGATAGTTCTCATTTCTGTCTAAGACCTCACCAGAATGGCTTTTACTCTTCATGTTTCTACCAACTTTCTGTTAATGACTACATCTATAATCTCTAAGACTAATGCTTTCTCTGCAGCTCTCTTTTAAGCCCTCACCAGAGTTTTCTTTAATGCTTCATACATGGCAACAAAGACTTTTTCTGTGGCTTTTTCTGAAGGTGTTTTTTTTTAGCATTCACTTCAAAACTGTTCCAGCCTCTACTCATTACCCAGTTGTAAAGATGCTTGTACATTTTCAGGTATCTGTTACAGCAGTACTCTCACTTCTCAGTACCAATTTCAGTTGTCGTCTGTGTTGCTTTCACAAAATATCAAAGGATGGGCAATTTATAAATAATAGAAATTTATTTCTCACATTTCTGAAGGCTGGGAAGTTCCATATCAGGGTGCTATTATGTTTCGTGTCTGGTGAAGGCTGCTGTCTCTGCTTCCAAGATGGGGGAAGCCCTAGGATATAACTACTTCCTCCAAAGGCCATCCCTCTTAACATCGTTGCATTGGGAATTGGGTTTCAATAGGAATTTTAGAGTGAACACCATCATTTAACCATAGCATAGGCAACATGACTGGAAGTTTCAGAATATTTCACATGAATCAAAGAATAGTGAATATTTTTAACTCTACTAAATTTGTATGGTTTCCATCTACATTGATCCATGATGCCCATTGATTTGTTCTCAGTCCCTTTACCTACTTTATGGAGAATAGATACAAAACAAATGCCTTCAATAGATATAGAACACATTTTACCAAATAAAACTTTTTTAAAAAGCTGATAAGAAATGCATTGTGTGTTATGTTTGTATTAACTGAATTATCTTCATATCCAAACTGTTTGGTCTTACAAAATTAATTTTGAATTTCTGCTTTATCAATTTCTAGACTATTCAGAAGCATAAATTCAAATGTCAAATCTAAAGCAAAATTAGTGCAGTTATAACAAAACACACTGTCATTTAGATCTAAAATGTGATTCTTAGTCTTACGAACACTTTCAGAGCAATATTTTAGAGAGAACTTATAAAGAAGCCTTTTTCCTCTACATTCACTTCTAAAACTTTGGGTAAAAGACCCACAGCTTTTTTTTTTTTTTTTTTTTAGCTGTTTTGGAAAAGGATGGGCTGTGGATTTTTGTACAACGAAATTTAATTTCATTCAAACATAGGGATTTTAAATATATCTTTATACTGTAATTTCTTGTCACCAGAGGACAGTGCCTGTCAGCGCTTCTCTGGCTGTCAGAACCTTGCTATGGAAACATTATGTGGCGTTTCTTCACTTGATCTAAATAAAAAGATGGGTTGGATGCTTTTTTGGGCTCCAAGTGTTAATTGCATCCTAATAAAATTATCTAGTTAAACTGTCTGCTTTGTGCTACATTGCCACAGAGAAAGGATTTCCAAAGGAAGCCTGTTCAGTTGATTGTGCTTTTAGATGATTAATTGAAATGAGAAAAATAACCCCCAAATGAGGATTCTGTAATGCTGACTTTTTAGCTCTTTTTAATAACAAAGTTTCTAAGATTACTTGCAGCAGATATAAAAGTCTCCTTCAGCTGAGTGTATGCCATTGCTTCTCAGTTCATCAGCTTTGACTTTGCATTTGACCAATCCCTTTGAATGTTTGAGGAGTGAAACATGAGGATAAAATTTATTAAGATACCTTGAGAAAACAATTAATTCACTTACACTAACTGAGAATGTATGTATAAAAAATCTGTGACTTTTGTTAACTTCAGATGGGTGATGATTTATTGTGTTTGTTAGTGTTTTTTATTTTGGTTGTAAGAGCCCCATTTATATCTATCTTCCAGAGATCATTTAGCTTTTATTGACTTTTGGAAGCAGATAATCAATGTGTTAGTTTTTTTGTATCAATGTTAATATATTATTAGTGCCTTATTCCCTAAATTCTTAATATTCTGATATTGATTTCATATTCCTTTTCATCTGACATTAGTTACAAAATAAAATTACACTTTTCTCATTCTTAATTAAAAATTTAAAAATCATTCATTATATCAGAAATTGATCCCAGCCAAGAGCCAAGTCTTTCTTCAATCCTATGGTATGCCTTTCTTCTGTTTTACTCTGATATTCTGTAGAAGCAAGTGTTTTGCTTATAACATGTATTCTTTAAGATCATAACCTGTTATTAGTAAAAATTCAACGACACATTTTAGTCCTCCCTAAACATACTTACTTATATCTTCAAAAATATAAGCTTCGATTCACACCATATACATTTATATACTTTTATAAGTCCTATTCCAGCCTGAGAATAAAAGTGTTTCCCTCAACAGGGCTATTTAAATGATAAGGAAAAACAAACAAAAAAAAAACTTGCAAGAAAATTACTTGTTGATTTCCCACCAATTTTTTTCTTTTGAAACAAACTTTGCTATTTACTTTTAATGACATTTTCTCCATAATCTTATACATAGATTCATTTTAATAAATTTCAGTGCTCCTTCAATTGTTGTAATTTTTATTTATTTATATAGTTCACATTAAGCAAGTCCTGCATGATGATTCTCACTCATGTCCCTCTAAAAGGATTGTGGGAATAAAACATAGTCTTAAAGCTATTTGATTTATATAAAGTAACTTTTTCAGCTATAAATGTCCAAGTGAGATGCTTATTGGAGAAACGAGGCTTTCCATTCAATATATGAACACTGAAAAAGTATTTGTTTTCAGACTGTTTCTGTTTCTGCACAGTGCAGAAGACGCTACTTCCTTCTCTGCCTATGATCTATGGACAGGTTCACATTTGACCCTACACACAAATCAATCTTGAGAAATCATTTGACAATCCACTAGGCTGTAGTTTCACTAAGAGGGAAGATTAAATCTTATTTTTTTTCTATTATCACACTGGCCTATAATAGATGCTTGATTAATATGGTAGAAAATATAGTCAGTATACAGTTGTCTAAAACAGCCTAATATGTAGTTTAGGAAATAGTCAAATAAAAGCAATTAAATTGGGCTCAGGCTTTTCTGTGTCTGGCTTTAATTGCCTAACTTTTAGAAAGTAAGGTCATATGTTAAGATGTCTGTCTAAAGAGTTACTTACATTGCAGCTATTATCTAGTTGGGGTCCAAATAAACGAAGAAATGCCACTGTAGTTTGCCACTCTAGTTTCTAATTTGAAGATGAGGAGCTTGGACACACAATATATAGGAGATATTAAAACTATACAGTCAATGAGGTGGGATGAGATAGCTTGTGTTTTAACACCAAAAACCATTGACTTTCTATTAGTAATTATATAACTCTTGGTTTCAATAATTGTATCCTAGTTATAGAAGATGTTAACATTAGGACCAACTAGGTGAAGGGTGCATGGGGTACTCTCTGTTTCTGCAACTTTTCCATGAGTTTAAAATTATTTCAAAATAAAAAATGGAAAAATAATTAAAAAATGGTTATAGCATACATTTACATAACATTTAGCAGGACTTAAGGTTACTTTTCTAAGTACTATACCTGTCTTACCTAATTTTACCATACAGATATAATGTTTCAGATTCAAAGTGTCAGATTTCAAAGTCTAAGGTAAGTCATTTAACATTTTGCCATTATTAAAATGTGTCCTTTAAAATACTCTGATGCATGGAGATATTTGTAGCCAATTGGTACCAAAGAAAATATTATTAAAATACGTCTAAAGTTTTATAAACACACACATACAATATGTATAATTACTGAGTCACAATAATTTGAAAAAATAAAGAGTGGCAACTTTATAAAGCACAATGAGATAATGATGAAATTGACAGTTGTAAAAGGAAAGGGCTAGGCAACAAAACCATCAGATTATACATGACACTAAAATCCGATTTATACAAAAGGAACTTTAAGACTCCCTGATTAGGAAAAGAAACATATTAAATTTGAGAAATGCTTCAGTCTTTTAGCATCATCCTCTTTGACTTCTTTTAATTTTGACCTTTTCTCCATTCCACCCCAATCATTTCACCTTCTCAAATTCATAGTATGAAAAGACAGAAAAAAAATAATCAAACTTTAAAGTGCCATATATGGCTATGTCCTAGACTGATCAAACAATTAATAGATTGATTTGATGTATCTATTTTGTGAACTTCATGCAGGTATAATTTCCCATAGATAACAGGACACTCTGAAGCATGACTCTATTTGAAGCTGTTTCTTTTTTTTTTTTTTTTACCCTTTTTTAGGTTCAGGAATACAAATATATGATTGTTATATAGGTAAACTTGTGTCGTGGGGTTTTTTTGTACAGATTATTTCATCACCCAGCTATTACCAGGTATTCCGCTTAACACCCAATAGTTATTTTTTCTGCTTCTCTCCCTCTTCCTACCCTCCACCCTCAAGTAGGTCCCATTGTCTGTGTCCTTCTTTGTGTCCATGGGTTCTCATCATTTAGCTCCCACTTACTTATAAGCAAGAATATAAATTATTCTACCATAAAGACACATGCACACGAATGTTCACTGCAGCACTGTTCACAATAGCAGACATGGAATCAACCTAAATGGCCACCAATGACAGACTGGATAAAGAAAATATGATATGTATACACCATGGAATACTACAGGGTTATTTCTTAATGTTGCATTCATTTTAAGAAAACTGAATTATTGAAAGCAATGTTGACATGATTCTGAAGCTCAACTTTAGCAGCTGAAAATAATCAACATTTATTTGCCTAAAGAACAGTAAAGAAGTACTCCACCCAGATGACAAGAGCATTTAAAATTGGAAATTAATTCTCCTAGCCACTCATTAACATACTGTGCACGCAAGTATGCATGTCTTTTGTTTGTTTGTTAGTTTTTATAGAGACAGAGTATCATTCTGTCACTCAGATTGGAGTGAAATGGCATCGTTACAGCTCACTGCAGCCTCAAACTCCTGGGTTCGAGTGATCCTTCCACCTAAGCCCGGTAGCTGGGACAATACGTACACACCAACACACCCAGATAAGTTTGTTAACATTTACTTGTTGTAGAGATGTGTTCTCACTATGTTGCCTAGGCTGATCTCAAACTCCTGGCTTCAAGGGATCTTCTCATTTGGCCTCCCACTGAAAGCTAGTGCACCCCAGCTCCCAGAGCATCTTTGAACCACATTTTACGAAGGTAGGTGTATAAAAAATGGTCATTTCTTTTTAGTAGCTCAACTTAAGATCTGACCACTGAATCCTTAAGATTATAATCTTAATTCTATTTTGTTACCTCTTCTGCTCACCCTTTCTTTTTTCTTTAGTCATACCAGAGATTTAGAGTCCTAACCTGTACTAAGACACAGGGGAGCTTATTGTAGACAAGAAGTGAAGTGGAGACTCTCTGGATACTGAGATTACACAGCTACAAACATGTTACTACAAGACATCCACTGTCCCTGCCAACAGGCCCTTAGTAGCTTTAGTGTCATGCATGCAAACAGACCAATGATCCAATTTTTCTAGAGGAATGACCATTCAGCTATTCCTTTTGCATTGTTCCTAAAGAACGATTCAAATTGCCCAGAGTCACAGACCTCTCTACTTTGCATAGACACAATAAATCTCTTTTCAGCTTTAGAGGGAGAATGTTTTTTTCCTTGTGCATTTTTTTTCATACTAAACTTATTTTCTTTCACACTCCCTATATCACTTCTGTCTTCTCAATCAGGTATAGACATTCTATCTAGAGCTTAAGTTTTGGGGGCAAAGTGGATTGAGTGTACCGATAAGGACAGCGTTTAGAATCCCAAACTTTTGAATAGTGCCCTTGGTCTTGCTTCATGTCTTCCCTGAGGCCCTGCCATATATCTTGCCTGAGAAAGGAAAATGTCAAACCATACAGATAAGAAAATCGTGCAATAACATACTCTAAAATATTACCCAGCCACAAATGATATTTTTTAAACAATTTGAACACTATCATCCACTTGTGGGTATTCACCAAATGCAAAATTTTTATTTAGAATAAACTGTGCATAAAGAAGACAGCAAGTTAGCACCGCTACAATAAAAGTTAACCATACACACCAGGGCTGGAATTTTCTTATCATTCAACCATATCCCATATGTAGATACCTGAGGAAACTCAAACAGTAATATTAATAATCTTTCGTTGCTCCAGGTACAACCAAATCAGCACAAACATCATAATGTTATGCTATGAGCTACTTCACAAGCTTTTCAGGCAGCCTTTGCTTTCTCTTCCTCCCTTCGGTCTGCATTTTTAAATCAATCAATATGCATTGGCCAGTCCTCTTCTCCCTCACTCAACTAATATCATGAGAATAATTGAATCAACTGTTTTTCTGCTGAAATCACCTATGCCTTTTGTCTCCCTTTACACTACGCAACATTATGATCCCTTTGGAACAAAAATCTCAAGCTTTGCAAGTTTGGAGACTTGAAATGTTTAGAGTAGAATGTAAAGAGTGCAAACACAATTGCTAATGTTTGTAAAAATATCAGCACTATCTGTTTAACAAACTAAGCCATTTCCATCCCTTCCGTGTGTAATCCATTAAGTTATGATTCCAGAATTAGGATTTTGAGAAGCTTAATGGTTAGGTTCATGTCCCCATAACAACCTATTTCCCAAGGCTCTGGAAAGAAAGGGGTATAATTAGATTACTATCACAAAGTATCTTGTTTTAAATTTAGAACTTTTGAGACTGCTGACTTTTGAAATAAGAATAATAGTCAATATCCTCAAGGAACTGGTAGGCTGGTAGATTGTTTATAGCTATGAGAATGAGAAAGAGAGAGAGAGAGAAAGAGAGAGACTACCTTCCCTCTAATATCCTTTTTCTTTTCTTAAGAAATGAAGTCATATTCGGCCGGGCGCGGTGGCTCAAGCCTGTAATCCCAGCACTTTGGGAGGCCGAGACGGGCGGATCACGAGGTCAGGAGATCGAGACCATCCTG
>NW_012116855.1:2100641-2129864 GCF_000951035.1 Colobus angolensis palliatus | reverse complement strand
GGCCACTGCACTCCAGTCCAGGCGACAGAGCGAGACTCCGCCTCAAAAAAAAAGTAATAATAATAATAATAATAATAATAATAAATGTGTTAAGATCAGGGAAGGAGAAATCATAACAAATCAATAATTAATAAAATATTGGTGATTTTCTACCAAAACAAGGGAAATTCAGATAAACATTCACTGTAACAGAACATTTTAATTACTTTCAAATTTAATCACATAGTTACTTCATTTATTGTTTTTGCCAAGAACATTTGTTATGAGTAAATTATCCAGAGACCTTAATGTGTTCATTACTGGTTAGTAGATTAAGTGTTTACGTATCCATTTCTAGGAATCATGCAGGAATTTTTTCAACATTGTTTTAAAATACAAAAAGAAATAATTAAGATGGCAGAAATATGCAGTCATCTCATTGTGGGAATAACTTCACAACCCAACAAATTAATCTAATGAAAAAGAAAAAATAAAATAAAGTGAACATAGTTTTGCAATAACATATTAGACTATACACTTAGCTAAAAATATAGAAGTTTGGTAAAATGTCACTCCCAGTTTAAGTGAAAACAAGTCCTATAGCACAGAAACATTTTATTTTGTTAAAATCTATTAGGAAATTGACGCCAAAGAAACCTGAAGGAACTAAAATCCAAAAAAGTTACAATCTTCTGCCAGAGGAGAAAAGATCTTAATCACCTTCATGGTGGAGCAGTGGAAGGAGGGGAAAAACACCATAGATGAGGGTTAGAGGAAACTTGGAGTAGCAGAGGAAGGATTGCACAGAGAGAGCCCCTTGAGGCATCAGTGCACAGAACTTGCAGAGAATTGTAGACAGAAAAACAGAACGAGGAAAAATACATTGAAGGCATTTGAACCCCTTACTGAAGAGCCTATCCTCTACTGCAGCGTTCCCCACTCCAAATCTGGGGAATGGGCAGTCGGAGTGAAGAGATCTGAGAGACAGACCTCCATGGCAGTAGAGAGCTCCTCACCAGCTTCAAAAGCTGACAGCCAGAATCTAAGGCAGAGTGAATATTCTCACAGTTTGGAAAGCTTGTGGCTTGGCTATAAAGCATAAAGAGATCTTTGGAGTGTTACCAGACTCAAATCCCAAGTCCTGCTGAAAGGAGACTCATATCCAGTGCTAAAATTATTTGAATACAGTAGTAAATGTTTCTAGCTAAAGAAAGGACAAAGCCCAGGCCCAGCTTAAGTACAGATTAAGACTGCTGCCTAACAGAAAGCTGCACCCTTTTCTAGATGTAAATAATAATTTATTTCAGTCTCTGTAGTTCTTTTCCACATAATATTCATAATATAATAAAATATTGTAGACACATAAAGAAGAAAATTAATGTAACTAAATAAAGAAAACTGTCAAAATAACCAAATATAAAGATGGACCAGATGTACAAATAGCCTGAAAGAAGTTTATAAAATAACTATGATGATATATCAGGGTTAGGGGGAGGATGATATCTGTGAATAAATGAAATTTTCAGCAACAAGTAGAAACCTACGGAAAAGACCCAAATATGAGTGCTATGAATAAAAGTTACAATATGAGAATTTGAGATTTAATTTGATAGATTAGAAAACTGGATGTATAAGAAGAAATTATCAGTTAACTGAGGGAATTTCAATAGAAATTATTCAAACTAAAACATACAAAGAAAGCAAAAGTGTAATAAAAACAAAATAAAGACTTGTAGGACAGTATCAATCAAATGTTTATGTAATTTTAGTCATAAAGGAATGAAGAAAGAGAATCAAACAGAAGAAATAGCTGACGACACAATAGTAAATAATTTTTTAATTCATAAAAACATCAATCCACTCATCTAAAATGTCTGTGAACCCCAAGCAGAATGAATACAAAGAAAACCTCACTTTCACGTAGCGTAGGCAAACTACTGAAACCAAGCATAAAGAAGCACTCTAAAAGCAGCTGGGGAAGTGGGTAAATTCATTACATGTGGGTATGTAACACTAAGAAAAATGGCTGACCTTGCTTCATAAACAGTGAAGATTAGAAAAAAATATGAGACATCTTTTTTTTTTTTTTTTTTGAGATGGAGTCTTGTTCTGTTGCACAGGCTGGAGTGCAGTGGTGCATCTCAGCTCACTGCAAGCTCCGCCTCCCGGGTTCACGCCATTCTCCTGCCTCAGCTTCCCGAATAGCTGGGACTACAGGCGCCTGCCGCCATGCCCGGCTAATTTTTTTTGTATTTTTAGTAGAGACTGGGTTTCACTGTATTAGCCAGGATGTTCTCCATCTCCTGACCTCATGATCCGCCCGCCTTGGCCTCCCAAAGTGCTGGGATTACAGGTGTGAGTCACCATGCCCGGCCGGGACATCTTTAAAGTGCTAAATTTAAAAAAAAATTTACAGTTCTATACTGCAAAAATTTTCTTCAAAAAAGCAAAAGGTTAAAGACAAAACTATTGAGAGTTCATCTTCAGTAGACTTGTCCTAAAAGCAATACTTAAAGAAGTTATTTAGGCTCAAGCAAAATGATTTCAGATACAAAGACTGATCTGTATGACAAAATGGCTAAATGGCAAGATCAGAGTAAACAGTTTGATAAAAATAAATAACTTTTAAAACTGATTTTATTAAATATTTGTTTATTAGTTTTGTATTGCTGCTATCACAAATTATCACAAATGTAGTGGCTTAAAACAACATGAATTTGTTATCTTACATCTGTGTAAATAAGTGGAACACTGACCTTACTGGGTTAAAATCAAGGTGTTGGCAGAGCTGTATTTGTTTCTGAAGGCTCTAGGGAAGAATCCATTTTCTTGCTTTTTCCAGCATCTAGAGTCTGCCTTCCTGCTTTCTTTAGCACATGGTTCTCATTCACCATTTTCAGAGACAGCAACAGTGGGTTAGGGCTTCTTTGGAACACATCATTCATCTCCTCTACCTCCTTCTTCCACTTTGAAGGACCCTGGTGGTCACACTGGGCCAACCCAGATAATCCAGGATCAACTCCCTATTTTAGTTCAAAGGGTTACTTCCCTGGTCTGTTTTTGCTGCTATAAGAAAATAACACAGACTGAATAATTTAAAAAGAATAAAAATTTATTTTTCACAATTCTGGAGGCTGGAAAGTCCAAGATCAAAGTGTTGGTATATTTACTGACTGTCAAGGGTGACTCTTGGCCTCTGGAGGAGGCAAATGGTGGGTCCTCACATGCTATAAGAGATGGAAGCATAAAAGATATAGACACAGTTGCCTCCACCTTTCATAAAACCCCAATTCTACATAAGATGGCTTTGCTCTCATTATTTAATTACCTCCTAATGGCCTCGTCTCTTAATACTGCTGTATTGAGGGTTAAGTTTCAACATGAAATTTGGAGGAAACACAAACATTCAAGACCTGGTGACCATTTTTTTTTTCTTTTTCTCAGATATAACATACATTTATTTCATCTTAATAATCCAAAAAGTCTTAACTTATTCCAGCAACTACTCAAAATTTCAGTCCATATCTCACTTAAATATCATCTAAATCAGATGTGGGCAGAACTGAAAGGTGTGTTTCATCCTGAGGCAAATTTTCCTCTAGCTGTAAGCCTGTAAAATCTAACAAGGCGTGTGCTTCCAAAATGTAACGATGGGATTGGCATAGGCTAGACATTCCCATTCCAAAAGGGAGCAAGCAACAAGAAAGAAGAAAGCGCTGGCAGTTTTCAAGTATGTCTAAAACTCAACAAGGCAAGCAACATTAAATCTTGAGACATGAGAATAATATTCTTTGACTCCATGCCCTGACTTCTGAACATACTGGGGTGGAGGTTGGGCCCACAATTCCCATGACTTTGTTGAATCCAGCCCATGCAGAAAATCTCACTTGTTGGAGTCAGATGTTTGTTACTCTCCTCAACTGGCTTTACAGGCTGGTGGTTCTACAGATCTGGACTCTTGGGAGCAGCCCTGTGCCCACAGCTCTACCAAGCATTGCCCTAGTGGGAGATCTCTGTGGTAGCCCCCCTTCTGCAGTGGCTCTGTGGCCCTGTGGCCCTCTGAGGCATCCTTTGAAATGTAGATTGAGGTAGCTATGTCTCTATGACTAATGCATTCTGAGAATCTGGAGTTAGCTCCATGTGGCTACTGCTAAGTTGTAGCCCTTGTGACCTATGGTGTGGTGGCCCAAGCTGCACCTGGGTCAGCTTGAGCCAGCTACAAAGCCAAGGGATGCTGTGCTGGTATATGATGAGCAAAAACTTGAGGTTGTCCTGGACAGCAAACCCTGAGGTCCCATGGGAAGACTGGGCCCCTCCCTTGAAACCATTCTGTCCTCTCGTTCCTGGCACTCTGGGCTTATAACGGAAGTAGCAGTCTCCAAGTTCTCCAAAATGCCTTCAGAGTCAGTCTTTCATTTTCTTGATAAACAGCATCTGCCTTCCTTTTATTCATAATAATCTTGTCAAATGTTCACTTGGCCAAACCCTTAGTGTTTTCTCCCAAACATACCTTTTCATTGTAATCTGGCTAGGCTGAGAATTTTCTAATTATTTGAGTTATGCTTCTCTTTTAATTGTAAATTCCATCTTTAAAACATATCTGTCTTCTTGCATTTTACTATAGGAAGTTAAAATAAGCTATGCAACACCATGAACACTTTGCTTAGAGATTTCTTCTACTACCAAATATCATAATTCCCTGCTTATAAGTTCTGCCTTTCACAAGATAGTAGGCTATGGAGATAATGCAGCCAAGTTCTTTGCCCCTTTGTAACAAGGATGGCCTTTGCTCCAGTTTCCTATAAGATATTCTCTATTTCCTTCTAAGACCTCATCAGAATGGCCTTTACTGTCCACATTGCTACCAATATTTTGATCATGACCATTTAGATAATCACTAAGAAGACTGAGAATCTGTCTACAGCTCTTCTCTTCTCAGCCCTTCATAAAATAGTCCTTTATGGCCTGGCCTCTACTCATTACTCACTTTCAAAGCTGCTTCCACATTTTAGGTATGTGTTTATAGGAATATCCACCTTCTTGATATCAATTTCCTGGTCCATTTTTGCTGCTATAGCAAAATACCACAGACAAGATAATTTACAGGTTGGTGCAAAGGTAATTAAGGTTTTGTTCATGAAAAGTAATGGCCAAAACCACAATTACTTTTGCACCAACTTACTATAAATCACAGAAAATTATTTTTCACATTTCTCGAAGTCCAAGTTTAAGACAGTAGCAGGTTTGGTGTCTGGTAAGGGCTGCTGTCTGCTTCCAAGATAGCAACATGCTTCTGCATCATTTGGAGTGGAGTCTGCCTTCATAACTTAATCATCTCCTAAAAATTCTACTTTGTAATATTGTTGTTTTGGGCATGAAATTTTAACATGAATTTTGGAGAGGACACAAACATTCAAACCATAGCAGTTAACTACCTTAAATCTCCTTTGCTAAGTAACATAATATACTCATGGGTCCTGGGCATTAACACAATAATAGACATCTCTTTAAGGCTATTATTTTGCATACCATAATACGTATATTTTATATGTAGTATATGTTTAAAATATAAAATGTTTATTAGATATTATTTTATTTGAACTCTTTTAAAAATTGTTCAAAAGTAAAAGGAATAAAAATATAAGAATAATATGTTTACTGAATGTATTGAAGCATAATATATGACAACAATAAGGAGGAAATAAATATGTTTTTTAACACTCTCTCATTGTAAAGTAGCTGACAATTTTTGAAGCTAGACTGTTATTAGTTGAAATGCATTTTGTGATCTCTAGAGAAACTATCAGAAAAAGATACAAATAAAAAGGTGATAGGCACACAAAAACCAATCCTCAAGTCGTCCTTCAAAAAAGATCAGAAAAGGATGAACAAAGAAATAAACAATTAAGTGGATAAATAGAAAATGATCTAGGATGTCAATAGTTACATTAAATATAGATGTTTAAACCACTACTTAAAAGAGAGACAGCTAGGCCGGGCGCGGTGGCTCAAGCCTGTAATCCCAGCACTTTGGGAGGCCGAGACGGGCGGATCACGAGGTCAGGAGATCGAGACCATCCTGGCTAACACGGTGAAACCCCGTCTCTACTGAAAAATACAAAAAACTACCCGGGCGAGGTGGTGGGCGCCTGTAGTTCCAGCTACTGGGGAGGCTGAGGCAGGAGAATGGCGTAAACCCGGGAGGCGGAGCTTGCAGGAGAGACAGCTAAAAAAAGGAAATCTACTAAATGTCGTTTACAAGAAATACACTTTAAATATGACCGAGACATGTTAAAAAGAAAATGATTACTATATAGATAATAATAACATCAAATATTAATATGTTGTATAGCTATTTTAATGTATAATAAAATAAAGATGAAGAAAAAGAAGCACATTTGTTTACATGTTCTAAGCTGTACACAATCATTCTTCTAACTACTTAATGACTAACTAAATTAATTTTACAATTAAGTAAATAAAACATTTTTATTCCTACTTGAGTGTTTTGTTTCGTTTTGTGTTTTTGAGGCAGTCTTGTGCCATCGCCCAGGCTGGAGTGCAGAGGCATCACAGCTTATCGTAACCTCAAGCATCTTGACTCAAGTGATCCTCCAACCTCAGGCTCCCAAGTAGTGAGGACTCCATGCGTGGGTCACCATGCTCAGCAAATTGTTTTTAATTATTTTTTACGGACAGGGTCTTGCTATGTCCCAGGCTAGTCTAGAACTCCTGGCCTCAAACCAACCTTGGAAGGATTGTCCCAAAGTTCTGGGATTACAAGCATTAGCCACCACTCCCAGCCACCACTTGGATATATTAAAATCTCAAACATTTAATAGAGAACCAAAAGCCTCTCTTTATATATTTTAAGCCCTAAATCACAAATTAATAATCAATTGACTATTTAAAATGTAAGAATATATAAACCATTGTGCCCTTCAAATAGAATAAATATTTTCAGTATTAATTTGACTATAGCTTCTCTTTTTATAAATGACTCCTTCAATTGTATTGACAAATCTTGAAGTTAGATCCCATTATCGACATGTAAACAGCAAATTCTTCCACCACCAATATTATAGGACTTTAAGATTTATGAATCCCATTTCTACAAAATAAATTTAAAAATTAACAGCCATGGAGGTGTACACTTGTGCTTCTAGCTACTGTAAAGGCTGAGGTGAAAGGATTGCTTGAGCTTGAGAGATAGAGGCTGCAGTAAGCCACAATCACACTACTACACCCAGCCTGGATGATAAAGTGAGACACTATCTCATTTAAAAAAAGAAAAAAGAGTTATGATCAAACAGTGACCACCAAAAAATATGATGTCAGTAACAAATCTTTCTTATAATTTAAATTTATACAAGAGGCATATATATAAAATAATTCTACATGGGTTATTATACAAAATAAAAGTATTTTAGTATTAATTAATTATCTGTCACATATAGTACTTAAGAGTTTTTTTTTTTTACCCTTGGAGAAGATCTATGAAATTTTGTTTGTGGATTTGTAGATATGTCTGTGATTAGAGTTAAATAAGCAATTTCAGATAGAGAGGGGTTCTAGGATTAATCTCCACTCTTCGCCAACTACTTGCTCCCATTAAGAGATGTCCTCCTACTTTATTATCCACTTCCATTTGTATAAGAACTATAATAAATATGTGATTACCAAACATATGATATATTGGGAATATTAGAAAATGTCTACACTGTGGTCGTTAAGTTGAAGTCACAGCAGGTTCTCATTTAAATCAAGTGGAAATGTAGGGGAAATTTATCATGTCTTCAAATTTATAATATTTTGCTAATATTCTACAAGCTTTAAACTTCCACTGTGGTTTTGGAAAGATTGGTCATATATTTACCAGTAAACCAAGGCTTATGCAAATTTATCAAATTTTTCCCCAGAGTCAAAAGCTTGAAGAGATCTGTCCATTTCTACTGTAGGGAACCACTATTATAAACTGAAAGAAAACCCAATGTAGTCTCATAAACTTTTCATTAACTTCTTCAGGCTTTTCCAGTATCAGTGACAATTGATGTTTTCTAAGAGAATGCATGTGTGTAAATGCAAAGAGAAAAATAAGTGTCATCATTTACATTATATATGAATTTGAGATAACCTCAGAAAGTTTCATTCCTCTTATTCTCTCCCTTATTTGTATAGGATTTACAGGATGATTGGTTTTTATAATTTATAATTATAAATAAATATAAATATTTATAGTTTTTCAATACAGAATTGACCCTTTTCTGATGAATGAACCACCTCTAATATTTATGCAATTATTGACTGGTTGTATAATGCAACCGTCCATGACTCACCCAATTATATTTAATTTTTAGATGATCTTTCTCATTGAGCCAATAAACTTAACTGTTGATGCTCATTAGATTCTATTCTTATATAATTTACAAGTGTCAATTGTGGTAAAAATGACTAATGTTTCACAAGATTTCTGGTTCTCTTCTCCTGCCAGAAACATGCTGTTTGAGTTCTGCCCTGTATTAGGAACTGAATGTTTATGCCTCCTCAATCCTTATGTTGAAATCCTATCCCTGAAGGTGATGGTATTAGGAGGTGGGGTCTTTGGAAGGTAATAAGGATTAGATAAGGTCAACAAAATGGATCCTTTGTGAATGGAATTTGTGCCCTTATAAGATTGCTTAAGGAGTGTGCTTCTTCTTTTTGCCATGTGAGAATACAGTAAGATAGCCTGCTATGAACCAGAAAGTGGGCCGTCACCACACACGGAATTGGCTAGCGACTAGATCTTCAATTTCCCAACCTCTAGAGCTGTGAGAAATAATGTTTGTTGTTTAAACCACCCAGCTTATGATATTTTGCTATAGCAGCCCAAGTTAAGACACCCCATAACTAACTTTGAGCAATGAAAAGTAAGCAGAACTTATATCCATTATTTCTAGGTAGAAGACTTATAGAGCTAGCACATGATTCTTCATGATTTTCCAAGTTTACAGGAAACAGAGTAGTATGTTTATATGGCAATAAGATCAAAGCATCCTGAAATGCTGAGCCAATTAATGATAGACAACTGAAACTGAGAAGAGAGCAATGGGAAGGAGGAGGGACGTGTGTACATGCTTGTGTATATTTTATTTAGTCAATGAAGATTTATTGAGAATCTACTATGTGCCATCACTTTAGATACAATAGTGAATGGAGCCTCATCCCTAGGAAAATGGTCCTTTGATAAGCAAGAAATAAACATTTTTTTGTGTGAAGGCACTAATCTTTAAAGATTATTTGTTAATTTGGCATAAAGTAACCTAATATGACTAATGCAATCCTAAAAGTTTAATCAGTGAATTTCGAGTTTATGTGACTCAAAAGTCATTACAATTTTTCAGTTCCAGATAGATCATACAGATGACTAGGTTAGAAAGTAATGTAATTTTATAATTTAACAGAAAACAAATTCAAGATCAGCTAGGAATAAAAATAGAAACAGTGTAACACAAACACAAATCACCCCAAATTACCTATAATCTCACCATCTGAAATAACCTTTGAAATTGTTATTGTATTTTCTTTATACACACACACACACACACACACACATATATATACACACATTTAACTAAGAAAACGTTTTAATAGTAAAATTGGAGGCAAAAAGACTCAATAAGAGATTCAAAAAGATTCAAAATTGATGCCAAAGAGATTCATTGCAAAGCTATTCGATAGATTTAGGGCAAAGAACAGAACTGAATTAGAATAGTGAGATTAGAAACAAAAAAGAGTTAAAAAATTTTAGGAAGCAAAATCAAAATGATCACACGTTGTGGTAGGATAGTGAGATTAGAAATCAAAAAGTACTGAAAGATTTCAGAAAGCAAAATCAAAATGATCACATGTTGAGATTACAGCAAAACCGAGGATAACTACAAGTGTGCTATTAACTCATATAAGGACCATATCTTCAACTGAGACAGAGATTTTAAAAGAAAAAACTGATTAAGTCCTCTCCATGGCCCAGGAACATTGCTTTTTGAAATTTTAAGTAGAACCCTTAAAATGGGCTTGACCACTCTTCTTCATGTTATACCCTCATACCAATATTTTGTTTCCCAAAGACAAAAATCTATATTTATTGGTCTAAAATGCAAGATGACAATTTTTTTAAAATGTAATGGCAATGTGGCCTCATTAGTTCCTCTAAACCCAAATTACAAATTTGTAAATAGCACTTCTTACAGTTATTTTGAAATGATTATAAGTCCATTGAATTTCTCTTTCCTGCCAGATGCTCCATCATTTGAATATTTTCCACAATTTATAAAAAATTATTTTATATCTGCAACTGCATGGAACATATCTCCTCGAAAACTTAACTTCAAGATTTTTATACTTACCAACTATTCCAACATTTCTTTTGCCATATCTTTTAACTAAACCACATCCATTATTCTGTCTTGAACCATGTCTATCTTAATTGAAACATACCTATCTCTTCAATATCAATGCTATCAGATTTTCTATCCATGCATTTATTTTGTAAACACCACAGCTCTGTAACGTTTTCACCAATTTAAAAAGTCAATTCTATTTTTATTTGCTATCCTGTAAAATCAAGATGACATTTGAATAGCAATGTATTTTTAATTAAAACGATCAAAATTTGAGGACAAAACGAAAACATTTCTCTTGGTTTATTAGTCTAATTTGTCAATAAGTTGAACTATGTCAAGCAAATGTCGAGAGAATGATAACACATGGCCCACACATCTTTTTCCCTCCAAATATGCACAGTGCTATCTTGGTAGCAAAAACCAAGTTTTAAAACTTTGTTCTTTGTCTTAGAAATTCTTCTGTATTCAAGGCTTCTCAATTAAAACACACTAGCAAACTTCTACAAAGTTATATGCATGGCATTAAGCAATCTTTTGTTCTCCAAAGTATAAATAATTTAGGGTCATTGTGCCCCACACTGAAGATAAAAATAAAGATATCTCATGTTAAAAGAAAGTACTTCGTTTCTAAGTTTTAATAGAAAGATAATTGAAAAACTCCTGTTCTCTAAAATTAAATTCCCACTTTAACGATCATGCAGAATATGCTTTGTCTTGATATCTTCACAATCAGTAAGTCAGAAATAGATACTCTAATAGACTGAACATTTATGTCCCCCTCAAATTCATATACTGAGGCCTAATACCCAGTATGATAGTTGTATGTGGAAACTTTGGAAAGTAACATGAATGGAATTAGTATCCTTATAAAAGAGCTACCAGAGGACTTCTTTGCCCCTTTAGCAACGTGAGACCATGCTTCACACGTCAAGATAAAAAAGCGAAAAGACAGTTGTCTATGAACCAGGGAGTAGACCCTCACCAGAAACTGAACAGGCTGCTGCCTTGATCTTAAACTTCTCAGCCTCCAGAACTGTGAGAAACAAATTTCTATTCTTAAGCCACCCAGTCTATGGTATTCTTTTAGCAGCCCAAATGAACTAAGACAGAAGTTGGTGCACAAGAGTTGCGGTGTTGCTACAACAAATACCTAACAACATGTGAGCGACTATGGAACTGGGTAATGAGTACAGACTGGAAGAGTTTTGAGGTGCATGCTAGGAAAAGCCTATGTTGTGAAGAGACCATTAAGGGTGATTCCGGTAAAGGCTCAGAAAGAAAAAAGGAGAGTTCTAGAGAAAGTTTCAGTCTCCTTAGAGAACATCCCAGTAATTCTCAATAGAATGTTCATAGACATATGGGTGGTAAATGCCAATCTGATGAGGTCTAAGATGGAAATAAAGAATGTATTATTGGACTCTGTAAGAAAGATTATTCTTGTTTTAAAGTGGCAAATAACTTGGGTGAATTGTGCTCCTGTTTTAGCATTTTGTGGAAGGTATAGCTTGCAAGTGGTGAAACTAGATATTTGTCTTCAGAAATGTCTAAGTGCTAAAGCAGTGGACTGGCTCTTCTTGACTGCTTATGGTAAAATTCAAATTCAAGATGGAAATGTTAAGCAAAAAGGAACCAGAAATTAAAGATTTGGAAAATTCTCAGGCTATCTATATTGAAAAGGATGACAAAAGCCTTCGCGGAAAGGTCACCCCAAGAGTGACCAAAGTCTCTTTGATAAGGAGACCAATCAGCCAACACAATAGAAACCCACAACTACGTTTCAAGACAATGAAAGAATAACTTTAAAGGCTTGTCACTCATTCCTTCTTTCCTATTTCTCCCTTTTAGAATGGAAGTGGCTCTTCCATGCCTGTATTCCCCATTGTATTTTGGAAGCATACAATGTTTGATTTCACAGGTTCACAGCTGGAGGAAAAATTTGTCTCAAGATAAATCATACTTTGAGTTTCACTCATATCTGATTTAGATTATACTTAAACGAGAAGCCAAACTTTCGATTTTTGAGTTGACTCTGGAAAAAATTAAATTTGGTCACCAGGACTGTTCGAATGAAATGAATATTTTTTAACGTTTTTTGCATATGAGAAATAAGTTAATTTGGCGGGCCCAGGATAGAATGCTATAGAGTGAATGCTTATGTCCCATAAAATTTGTATGTTGAAACCTAATCACCAGTGTAATATTCAGAGGTGGTACTTTGGAGAGGTGATTAGTTCATGAGGGCATAGTCATTATAAATTAGTACCCTTATAGAAGAGACCCAGGGAGTTATCTTGCTCCTTTGGCCATGTTAGTACGTCTGGAATTGGTGGGTTCTTGGTCTCACTGACTTCAAGAATGAAGCCACAAATCCTAGCAGTGAGTGTTACAGTTCTTAAACATGGGCTGTCCAGAGTTTGTTCCTTCAGACGTGTCTGGAGCTTCTTTCTCCTGGTGGGTTCGTGGTCTTGCTGTCAGAAGTGAAGCTGCAGACCTTCGTGGTGAGTGTTACAGCTCATAAAGGCAGCAAGGACCCAGGGAGTCAGCAGCAGCAAGATTTATTGCAAAGACCAAAGAACAAACCTTCCACACCCTGACAGGTTGCCACTGCTGTCTCAGGCGGCCTGCTTTTATTCCCTTATCTGGCCCCACCCACATCCTGCTGATTGGTCCATTTTACAGAGAGCTGATTGGTCCACTTTACAGAGAGCTGATTGGTCCGATTTGACAGAGTGCTAACTGGTACCTTTACAATCCTTGAGCTAGACACAGAGTCACAGAGTGCTAGTTAGCTAGATACAGAGTTAGCTAGATACAGAGTACCAGTTGGTGCCTTTAAGACACAGAGTACTGATTGGTGTATTTACAAACCTTTGCTAGACACAGAGTGCTGATTGGTGCATTTACAATCCTTGAGCTAGACAGAGTTACAGAGTGCTAGTCCTCCAAGTCTCCAGTAGGTTAGCTAGATACAGAGTACCAAATGGTGTATTCACAAACCCTGAGCTAGACACAGAGTGCTGATTGGTGCACATAGGATCCACTGGCTAGATATAAAAGTTCTCCAAGTCCCCATCCAGTTCAGGAGCCCAGCTGGTTTCACCCAGTGGATCCTGCACCAGGGCTGCAGGCCTACCTGCCCGCCAGGTCCTAGCGAGGAGGCCTGCACTCTTCAGCCCTTCGGCTGTCCATGGGACCGGACACCACTGAACAGGGGGTGACACCCGTGGGGAAGGCTCAGACCCCCCGGGAGCCCACCCCAGGGGGAGGAGCTCAGATAGGGCGGGCTGCAGGTCCCAAGCCCTGCCCCACCAGAGGCAGCCAAACTCCGCGAGAATTTGAGTGCAGTGCCAGCAGGCCGGCAATGCGGGGGGACCCACACAACCCCCACAGCTGCTGGCCCAGGTGCTAAGCTTCTCAATGCCCTGGGCCAGCGGCTCTGTGTGTGGGGCCCGTGGAGCCCGCAGTACACCCACACCCGCTAGAACTCACAATGGCCCATGAGTACAGCTGGCAGCCCCAGTTCCTGTCCTGTGCCTCTCCCTCCACACCTCCCCCCAAGCAGAGGGAGGGGGCTCCGGCCTCAGCCAGCCCAGAGAGGGGCTCCCACGGTGTGGCGGCAGGCTGAAGGGCCCCTCAAGTGCCGCCAGAGTGGATGCTGAGGCCAAGGAGGCGCTGAGAGCGAGGGCTACTAGCATTTTGTCACCTATCGTTAGGACATGCAACTAAGAAGCCGGCCCTCACCAGATGCAGAATCTGCTAATGGCTTGATCTTGGACTTCCCAGACTCCAAAACTATAAGACATAAATTTCTGTTGTTTATATTCTATCCAACCTATAGTATTCTGTTATAGCAGCTAGACGAAGAATTCCCATTTTTGTAAACCCTTGTTCAGCTTTTTCTATTTCTATTATTGGCAAATAACTATCAGCTATTTGGAAGGAGTAGGTTGGAAGTAGGGTTCTTAATATTGACTATACTTTTAAATAATATTGTTCGTAAAACATATCTCCTGTTGCAGGTTCAGGAGAGAATATTTTTCTCATAATTTTTCCTCTTTCATTATTGAACCTCCTTTCTTTGTCTGTGTTACACTCTTCAAATTTTTACTCTGCACAGAAATATAGTGCTTATTCTTGTCTCATGATGTGAGTTGTTGCACAGAAGCAAATTTTGCAATAGCACACCCTGAGCTCTTTACTCCTAAGAAATAGCCATTAGTTCCTAACACTTTACAGTGTGTTATACATATGTTGTCTTCTGGTAAAATCTGTTGGCTTAGGGCTCTGTTTTTTCCAGTATATTTATTTGCTTTCATTGTTCTGATGCTGACTTTGACATTCTGCTTTTTTATGCATCTTTCCCGAGTCTTCTGCTCAGCTTTATTCTACATCCTTCCTTGCTGCCTCTGTACTGGTTATTCATACTCTGGCAATGTGTGTTTGAAACCCTGGCTTCAAACTTGTCTCCTTAATCACTTGTTAAGCAAGGCAGCAAATATTCTCCCTTGAAGCCATTTGAAACAAACACTCTCCTACTTTGAAACGTATTAATACTTTTCAAAAGAGAGGGCAGTATGAGTTACACAGTGATGTTTGCCAACCTTATGTTCAATAATATGAAAATCTGCTTTGGAAGAAATTATGTATATGACTCAGCTTGTATACTACCATTACTAAGTGCCCTTGAATCAGTCCTTGAATTCAGCTATTTTGCATCGGTAATCTTCCCTCTGGTCACTATGTCATTAGAGTGAACTTTATTTTTGGATTTTGCCTATCAAACCATGCCTTTTTGATGTTTGCTCATGTCATGCTTTGCTCGTCTTCTCATGGTTTCTATCATGTTTCTGCTTTAGCTCCTACTGTCCTGCTGAGTAATCAAACAAATCTCTAGATACTGTGGTCTTGCTGCTCATCTCAGTAAAGAAAAAAACAAATAACAGCTGCTGAAATTGTGAACCTTCCTTCCTGGCTGTCAAATTTAGTGAAAACAGATGCTTCAAGAAGTCGTTTGTAATTCAAGCAGGCACAGAGGAGAAAAAGAAACCCCTTATTTGCTGAAATTAGAGAAGTTTTGCTAGGTCAACCTAACTTCCATCTTACATACTGGCTGAAAGAAACAGTGTATCCTTATTGTCTTGCAAGTGCCCAGAACTACCTTTCCAAAATAGGGTCACTTCTTAATTATCAATGCCTAAAAATATGTCCATGAAAAGTATGTGTTATAGAAGAAAAATAATTATAACTAAATGCAGTAAATGTTTTAAAATATGAAATATTCCTCTTGAAAGGTAAAGTATTTCTCTTTCTACATGTCTTGACAAGAAACAGAATACCTAAACCATGGGAAAGAATATTAAACCAGCTATTGGGAGATGTCAGATCTAGCTAAGTAAGATTCCACAAGTCATTTGTACCCATGACCCTTATGTTTTTTAATGGTGAAATGAGTGTCACTGAATCTGATAACATCTAAATTTTCTTACAACATTAAGTTTCCACGATTTAGTAAATTGAATGCTACTTTTCATACTTCATCAGCAAATGATTGCCATATAGCATCGTCATTCTAGTGAGGCCAAACGTTTGATAATATATGATAACAGAAAATGTTGTTGAATTTACAAAAACATTGCTTGTGCCCAGTTTTTTTTTTTAGTAACAAACATTTAGCATAAAGCCTATTATGACTGCAGTTAATCTTGTAGCTAACCAGCTAATGAGTGTGTCCACTCATTCGTACAACTGGGGGGGGGAAACCCTGAAAACAATAAAAAGCACAAACTTAAGACATTCACTCCTTGTTGGTCTTGTAGGAAGAGAAAATACAAATTCTAAATGTATTAGTGGCCTTATACAATTAGAGAATTATAAAGGAACCTTAGCATTCAGGGATATGGAAGAAAAGAAGATGGTTATGAGTCTGTTAGAATTTCAGAAGGACCAAAATACAGAAATTCAAAACTGGCTGGCCCCTGGGAAAAAAACAGTTTTTGGGAGACCATTAAAATGATGAAAAGTGAAAGGATGGTAAATAAGAAAAGAATGAAGCTTCCTCTGAACTACAGATAATCACCGTTCATACGTATTTCTCAATTAACATATATTTGTTGAACACTGAGGAAAGTTAGTCACATCTAGACTTTCCCGTAATCATCTTAAACTCCCATTACAGGTCCCAAGAAGTAATAAGATTGATATGGATGGTTATAAGCAAGGGGCATTTACCGAGTTCTGTTGCTATGCACTGAAGCATAAGCGCAATTCAGTTAAAACCTTATGCTTCCATTGAGATGTACTCTGATACTTTTTCTTGGGATCCAGCTTCTTCAAAATTCTTGACTTTTTGGTCAACATTTAAGAAGTTCTAACTTCTTAGTGGATTGATGCAACTAGATGGGGTCTTAAGTCTCCTTTATTCTAAAAGAAGCTTTCCCCTCTAAACAACTTCTCATAATAAACTAATAAAAATTGATAATAATCAAGGTAAGCACTAGGATAAACAAACTTATACAGGGATCTATACCTTAGAGAGAAACTCAACTTTTTCATCATTTTCCTTTGTATGCTTTTCTTGGTGTCACCTACTTCTCTACTCTGTATGAATCCAAGTGCAAAATAGCATCAGAGGCTGCCTTTACTTACATTTTCATAACATTTTATCTAACACTGGCAAGTTGTTTGCTTATTTCTCCAAGGATCATCCCTAGATCACTAAGCAATTTCACTGGAGATGCATTAAACAAACAAACCAAAGACAAAAATCTTTATAGTAATAAACACATTTTATTTTTCCTAATATATCCCGTTTCATATTTCCTTCAAGGACTTGTGGTTGTAATAGCCATTTGAAGACTGTGTTCAGAGATCCTGAATGACAACCAAATGCCATACCTTCATAACTAATTGCTTTCAAAAGAAAAATAAATAAATATCACTCACTGTGGCCTTTCCCTTAATTTATTCAAATTTATCCAAATCTTGAAAGATAAGGAGGAAGACTCAACTTTAAAAAGTGCAGCCCCAGTACAATCCAACTGTGACCTCTATTGAAGCTGCTATTATGGAGATCAACGACCATTAATCTACTAAATCTACTAATCTAGTCTCAGTTCTCTTCTTACATATCCTATCAATAATATTTGACGCAGTTAATCACTCTCCACTCCTATAAACTCATTTTTCACTTGGATTCCAAAACAGCTTATCAGTTTTGTTTTCCGTTTACCTTTGTCTCTCACTAATATCTCTTCCTGTCTTGTTTCTTGGTTCTTACTTTGCTCCCCAATCTCTTAGCATTGAAGTGCTCATAGCTCAGTGTTAGCATTACTTCTCTATCGACACACACTATTCTGTTCACATTATTTAAAGTTTAGGATGCTCAAAGTTTTATCTCCGTCCTAGACCACTAGTCTCAAATCCTGACTTGTATATTCAACTTCCAATTCAATATCTCCATTGGGTATTAAAATACGTCTCAAATTTTATCTCAAGTGTAATTTTCAAATTGAATTGCTGATCTTAATTTCCAAGCCCGTTTTACCTGTAGTTTTTCACATCTCTCTTAAAATCAATTCTGTCCTTCTAGCTGCTCAGGCTGAAAAGTCAAAGACTCACCATTGATTCATCTCATTCTCTTGCACACCGCATCCAGTCTGTCAAGAAATCCTGTGGGTTTTATATGCAATATGGATTCGCATTCTGATCCCTTGTCAGCACCTCACTGCTATCACTTTGGGTCAAACCATATCATCTCTTCTCTGCATTATTGCAGTGCCTCTTAAGTGGTCTCCCTGCTTCTATCCTTTCCCCCATCTGGAATCTGTTCTCAACATAGCAGCAAAAGTAATCTTTTAAAAACATTTATCATATTATGCTCTCATCTGCTCAGGTTCTTCAATAGTTTCTTTTCTCACTCAAAATGAATGACAAAATCCTTTCAATAGACTATAAAGTCCTGTATTATTCAGCCCCCTCATATTTTTCTGACCTTATCTCATTCTACCTATTCTCTTGATCTGTTTTCCTGGAATCTTCCTGTGTATATCTGCATGACCCACTCCTTCATTTATTTTAAAACTTTACTTACTTTCTCAATGAGGACAACCTTACCTGATTTACAGAAGCAATCATTTTGGTACACCTTTAGTTCATTCTTCTCTTAACATCTGATCAGCTTCCAACAGACATATATTATTTAAATATCTATTAGGTTTATTGCCCGACACCCACTATAAGGACAGGGATTATTATCTGCTTAAGACTACAATGCTGAACAGAAGTAGTTACTCAAAAAATAGGTATAGAATCAATGAATAAATTAAAACAAGTGAAAAGTCTATGGGGGGCTGACCACACCTAATAGAGCAACACTGACCTCAAGAGGAAACACATATAGCAACTTCAAATGTAGTGCCCCATAAAAAATCTAATTTGCGCCCTTAAATCCAACAAGTAGTGGGATTAGAGTAGAATTATTCTTTGCTAGTTACGATGTTTGACTGCATGCAGTCTACTTTCCATTATTCACACATTAGTTTTATAATTCATTTTCTTTCTTGGTACAAATGTTGCCTAGCATCCATCCCTCTGTATTCCAGTTTATCTCTAACTCCTACTCTAATATTTTACTTAGTTCAGTTTGCTAAATGTAAACTTATTTTGTGCAGCCTATCTCAGTCTCTGCTTGGTGTTTTGTCCCTTACTTTCTATTTACTTCTGATTACTTCTAGAATGAAAAAGGACTTGCTTAACTGTATATGACTCTATTTAGTATCTTTACACATTAAAACCTGTGTAATCTACTGAGAAAAAAAAGTGCAATAATAATAATAAGCACCTATTTTTGTTTGGTTTTTTGAGACACAGCCTAGCTTTGTCACCCAGGCTGGAGTGCAATGGCGCGATCTCGGCTCACTGTAACCTCCACCTTCAGGGTTCAAGCGATTCTCCTGCCTCCGCCTCCCAAGTAGCTGGGATTGCAGGCGTGCACGCCACCATGCCAAGCTAATTTTTATAATTTTAGTAGAGATATATTTCACTATCTTGATCAGGCTGGTCTTGAACTCCTGACCTCAGGTGATCTGCCTGTCTTGGCCTCCCAAAGTGCTGAGATTACAGGCGCGAGTCACTGCACCCAGCCCAGCACCCATTTTAAAGTTACATCTATCCTGTGGGTTGGATAATAGTGTTACCATTTTCCAGATGAACAAAGTGAGATCCAGTTTTTAACTAACTTTTCTAACTTCACTTAGCTCGTGTGTGTCCAGCTTTCAATGCCAGGTATGTGTGCCTTCAAAACTGAAGTTCACTGTACAGTGTTACATTACCTCTTTAATGCATATATGCAAACTCACACTCCAGTGCTTTTTCCATTACATAGGCATTCTTCCTTCATGTTTTAGGAATATACCATTTGCTGTCTCTTCACCCTTAGGCATTTAATAATCATTTATTCCTCACATTTCGCTTCAAAATCTATTTTATATACAATGCATTCATTATGCATGCTGAAATTGCAGCCAAAGTAGGAAAACATCCAAATATCTGTCAATAAAAATATGTGAATATTTGCTACTGTTAGAAACAGTCACTTTTCCACAGATGACATTTTTTTTCTTTTAAATTAAGGTTACTGCCCAGCCCAAACATGATCTCATCAATAACTTTAGGTTTTTATTTATTTATTTTTGTAATTGTCTTTTCATGAGTTAACAATTCAGTTAGCAGCAAATATAACACAGGCATTCAAATCAATATAATATTTATATCCATTAAATTTAGATTACTTCCCAATAAAGAACATGTTTTTTATCCCTTTGACCTCAAAGGAAAAAGAGAAAGCCTCAAAGCTCAGAATATTTATACTCCTCTTATTGAAAGTGAAATGATATCTGAATGTAGGCCAAAGCCACATTTTTCTTTTCATCTAGAATAGGGAAAAGACACTTTCTCGATGTCTTTTAATCCTGTCTCTGGGAAAAGAGTAGCTGATTGTCACTTTGACAATCCTGAATCTGATTCTGTGAGGTGAAATGAAGAAGGGATAAAAACTAGACCTGTTATACATATCCTCCCACTCCACTGCTGCATGATTAATACAAAAATAAAATCATTTACTCATAGTGAAGCTGTTACTGAAACCCCAGGGGTTCCATCTAGGTCCTGTTGCTCACCACACAGAAAGCAGATAACTGAGGCAGTGAGTACCGCTAAGGAAGAAGGCTTTAATTGGGTGCTACAGCCGAGGAGAGTAGATGGGAGATCAGTCTCAAATCCATCTCTCTGACTGACTAAAATGAAAGGTTTCTATAGCTAGGAAGAAATGTCACCATGTATGAGAAAACGGGAATTAAGGAGGAGTAAGCAAGAGGAGTTGGTCAACCGGAAGCAGGTGGTCAGTTAGGCAGTCATGATAGGTGAGGGATTTGACATCTCATTGTCCAGATACACTGATCCGGTCAGTTTTAGCTCCCTGATACTATCTCGGAAGCCTGGTGGTTGGTTTCCTGACAAAGAAACTCAGGTAAGACAAACGTAACCTTCTCAGGTTTTAAGACTAGGTGAATCCATTTCCAAGTTTATTCAAATAAACTATAAACATCAGCTTTATGGAACAATTGAGTGAGTTTCAAAGCTAATCAAATCTAGAACTTACAAAAGCCTTGAAAATTCTGTGATTTCTCTAAATGTGTCCTCTAAAGTCAAATCCCCAATTTCAACTTTTGATTTTAAAATTAGAAATTACATTTTGATTGTCCACATGGCAGCTCAACTAATTTAGCATGCTGATTTAAAAAAAAAAAACTCATAAATCTTTATATGTTATTGTCTAATCAGGTGTTTAGCTTTCTACTTGACTCTGGGGAAACTAAAATATGTAAAGTCTACTTGCAAAGAAGGGCAATCAATGTAGCTCACAGGGAAAGAATAGTTAGAAATCATTCTATCAAAAAAAAATCACTAGATAAATGGGGAATATATACATTAGGAAGGAGAAAAGGCAAAGGCAACTGGCAAGAAGAATGAGCATAGATAAATTTCATTGTTTTAATCAAATAAGTAACATGAAACTGGTATTTGAGGAAGACGAAATTAATAATCCGATCCAGAGAAAGAATGAAATTTGCTGAATCAGAAAAAAATGCTTTTGAATAAGAAATTAAAGTTTGGATTTATAGTAGCAGAAATGAGATTTTATGTGAAAGAAAAAATCTATAGTATATGGAAAAGAGCTTGATGAGGAATATAAAAAATAAATATGAGTCAGTGGGAATCTAAGATAAACTTTTACACAAGACAGCCTATGGGTCCAAACCTAGGAAAAGAGCTCATGAGTTTGGGTTAAGAAAAGGACTGGAATAAGATAGTCAATGTAGCTACAGAGATGATCTGGAAGGTGGCACCCAAGGACAAAGCCAGAGCACAGAGTAGGATGCACCATAAAACTGGAACATCAATCCAAAGGGATTCAGGCTTCAGATTGGCATCACGTTTTCTGATACTTGATTATCATTCTTATTTTAAAGCATTCTGTTTGTGGCTAAAAATGAACATTTATCTTATGCCTCAGTAAGTTAGAAAAGAATAGGGGAAAAAAGTATAAATAGGAAATAATAAAAAAGAAAAAATTAATCAAATATTAAATAAATGTGGAATTAAAAAAGCCAAAATTAGTTTTATATCTGTTTAAGATAAAAAGAAATAAGTCATTGAAAAGAAAAACAAAAAATGGGGCATTTCTATAGATTTTAAAGCAGTACATCGATAGCATAATACTATAAACATCTTGAAAATAAATTTAAAAAATATAGTAAGACGAAAATTTTCTGGAAATAAACACATTTCTGCTAAAATTGAACAAAGAATAGAAAATCTGAATAATTATATATCTAATACAGAAATTATATTTGTTAAAAAACTGGATTGGTTAGCTCTGAAAAAAAATAAGAGAAATATCAATAATCTTCTGCAAAATATTCTAGCAATAAAAAAGAGGAAATAGTTTCCAAACTATTATATGAAACCAGTATATAATTGATAGCAAAACTTTACAAGTTATAAAAAGAAATAAATATTTTCATGCTCATGAGATAAAATTTTTTTAAATAACATATTAACTAAATTCATCAAGTTACCAAAGAAATAAGGTATCTCAAATGAGGTGTTTCTCTTTTCAAAATGACTCTTTGTTTTAATAGAAAAAAAGTCTACATAATCCACCACATAAATTAAAAAATAATAATAATAAATAATATGATCATCTGATTAGACAAATAATAAGCACTTGAGAAATTTAAGGCAAACTTCCAAAATGATTCTTATCCCCCGATAATCTCTTCCTCTAGAATGTGGACTGAACTTATGAATATAATGTGATACCACCCCCATGATTTGGTTACTTTACATGGCAAAGGGATTTACAGATAAAATTAATGTCACAAATTAATCGACACTAAAATACGGAGATTAGCTAGGTGGGCTTTACCAAATCACATGAACCTTTTAAATCTGGGTTTAGAGGTACGAGACTGGGGAAGTGAAAGATTCAAAATATGAAGATTTGACATTCCAACTTAAAGACAGAGGAAACAACATGGCAAGGAACACAGATGGCCTCTAGGAGTCAAGACTTGCCCCCAGCTGCCAGCCATCAACAAACTGTATTCTGACAACGACAAGAGTAAGTTTCAAAGCACAAATTTTCCCAGAGCCTTCAGAGGACAATTCATCCCAGTCAACACCTTGATTTCAATCGTATGATACCCTGAGCAGAAAACCCTGCCACTTCTGACCCACAGCACCATAAGTTTATAAATGTGTGTTGTTTTAACCCATTAAGTTTGTGCTAATTTGTTATGCAGCAATAAAAAACTAATATAAATATCAAGAAATAGGTAAAACAATATCTATAAAAATCTATAGCAAACATCATCCTTAATGATGATTAATTAAAGGTGTTTGTCCTGAAATTATTAATGAGACAGGAATGCTGTTACTACATTGCACTAGAGTCCTAGTGTCAGTCTAACAATCTAGAAAAACAATAGAGATGTATAAGAAATGGAAAGAAAAAATTAAACTGTCATTTTTGCAGAGGACATAATTGTATATGTAGCATATCCAGAATAATTAACACATAAATTATTAGGGTTAATATTAAACTTAAATAGCAACTAGAGAAAAGATCAGCATGGGAAATTCTACATGCAAGCAAAAAGTAGATAATAAAAATTTTACCCTGAAATTTTCTTAAGAGCATAAAAATGTTCAACACCTGGGAATATTTTTTTTTTCAGATAACTTAAAAAAGATAAATAAAGCTCTTTCCAGCCAGCGCCGAGCGATGGGCATTTCTCGGGACAGCTGGCACAAGCGCCGCAAAACCGGGGGCAAGAGAAAGCCCTACCACAAGAAGCGGAAGTATGAGTTGGGGCGCCCGGCTGCCAACACCAAGATTGGCCCCCGCCGCATCCACACAGTCCGTGTGCGGGGAGGTAACAAGAAATACCGTGCCCTGAGGCTGGACGTAGGGAAGTTCTCCTGGGGCTCAGAGTGTTGTACTCGTAAAACAAGGATCATCGATGTTGTCTACAATGCATCTAATAATGAGCTGGTCCGTACCAAGACTCTGGTGAAGAATTGCATCGTGCTCATCGACAGCACACCGTACCGACAGTGGTACAAGTCCCACTACGCGCTGCCCCTGGGCCGCAAGAAGGGAGCCAAGCTGACTCCTGAGGAAGAAGAGATTTTAAACAAAAAACGATCTAAAAAAATTCAGAAGAAATATGATGAAAGGAAAAAGAATGCCAAAATCAGCAGTCTCCTGGAGGAGCAGTTCCAGCAGGGCAAGCTTCTTGCATGCATTGCTTCCAGGCCGGGACAGTGTGGCCGAGCAGATGGCTATGTGCTAGAGGGCAAAGAGTTGGAGTTCTATCTTAGGAAAATCAAGGCCCGGAAAGGCAAATAAATCCTCGTTTTGTCTTCACCCGTGTAATAAAGGTGTTTATTGTTCTGTTCAAAAAATAAAAATAAAAATAAAGGTTGATATATGTCAAGGATTATTGGAAGAGTCAATATTTCTGAGATATTCTCCAAATTAATCTATATATTCATTTCAATTAATCACAATAAAAAAACCTTAGTACATTTGTGGTGTGTTTGTGTATGTAAATTGACAAATTGAGTCTACACACACACAGACATACACACACAAGGGGCAAAAAATACCTAAGAAAATGCCAAAAAGACACGAAGTAGGAGGATTTAGCAAGATATAATGAAGTCAGGCAATGAACCAATGCAAGAAACAGTCTCCAGAAACAAACTCAACATAGAGAAACTTTTGATTTATGAATAAGATAGTGCTGCTGAGCAAAGTAGTGGAAAAGAAAAGTCTTATCAATAAGTAATGTTGATTCACTCGATACCCACAGGGGTAAAAATAGCAACACTTCACATCATTTGCAAAAATAAATTTTCAATGGACCTAAAATATGTTATGAATTGAATTGTGTTCCCCATGAAATTTAAATGTTTAAATCTTAACCACCATTACCCCAGAATTTGATCTCCTTTGGAAATAGAAGCATTACAGATATAATTAGTTAAGATGAGGTCATACTGGAAAAGGGTGGGCTCCCAATGCAATGTAATTGGTGTCCTTATAAAAGGATGAAATTTGGACACAGACAGGCACACAGGAAGAACACCATGTGAAGATGAAGGCAAAGATCAGGATGATGCTTCCCCATGTAAGGGAGCGCCAGATATTGCCAGAAAACCACCAGGAGCTATGGGAGAGAGAGGCATGGGAAAAGGTTCTTCCTAACAACCCTGAGAAGGAACCAGTCCTGATGACACCTTGATCTTGGACTTCTAGAGTGCATAACGTGACACAAAACATATCTTTAAGTCACCTTGTTTGTGATACTTTGTTATAGCAGCCTTAGTAAATTAATACAAAATATAAATAGTATAAAATATAAGATCAAGAAATGTCTAAAAGATAACATAGAAGAAAATCATGACTTTTGCTTCAGGAAAGAATTTTTAAACAGACACGTATATCACTAACCACAGATGAAAAAACTGGTAAGCTGAACAACATTAAGTATTTTCAGTAATAATTAAGAGGAAAAAGTCAAAGAAGAAGTCTACAGTGAGGAAGTCTACATTTAAATACCTAAAAGTGAAAAAAAGATACACAAATATTTCCTAAATATCAATTAGAAGCACATAAACAACACAACAGAAAAATAAGAGATTTTAATAAGTACCTTACATAAAACAATTTCCAAATGGCGAAAGAATGTTTTTAAAAGAGCTCAACATCACTAGTCACAGTGGAAATTTTTGTGAAAGGCATAATGAGATATTAGTGCACATGGACCAAAATGACTAAATGTAAAAAAAAAAATAAAAATGCCTTGCTTTTTTTGAATATTTAGCACTGTATCTCTCATACACTGATAGTAAGGGTGTAATTTCGTAGAAATATTATCTCCTAATTTAATTTACATGCGCCCTATGATCCAGTAATTCTGCCCCTAAAAATATAGACGTTAAGTGCTCCAAGAAAATATGTGCTATAATGTTAATAATTGTGTTATCCATAATAACCAAAATCTGGAAGGAACTTAAATGTCTACCAATAATTAAATGTAAATGTATTATTATGCAGTAATATCAAAATGCTATGCAGCAATGAAATTTAGCAAACTACATTTAACAATACGGGTCAATCTCAAACCAAAATTTTGAGCAAACAATTCAGATCTCTATAAACTTACTATTTGCTTCTGTTTGTATACATTTGTGAAGAGCATATAACTAATATACAGTGAAGTAATTCAGAAAATCATACTGGTTATTATGAGTCATAAGAAGATTTTGGGTGCTGGCATTGCTCTCTTTTTGATGTAGTTGGTGATTACACAGGTTTTTTCACTTTGAGAATTCAGTGACCATTCTTGCAGTTAATGAGTGTAATTTTCTGTCTCCATAATATGCTTTAATATAAAAGTTTACTTTAACAGAGTCTCCAGAAAATAAGCTTATTTGTAAGTAATAATCGTGTATAAATAAAATTATCACATAATTATCAATATTCATTAAAATACATACTTTAAGATAGTTGTTTTGGCATTTTTAATGTATAATATTATTGATAAGAAAAATCATCTGTTTGTGACAAAACTTTTATTCTCACTGCTTGCAATTCTGTTTGGATGAATATAGCAGAATCAAATTCTATTATTCTGAAAACATTTCCTAATATGATATATATTTAACAACAAAATTTTAGCCTTAAGTACTCTAATGTGTCGCCAGGATAATTATTAATTTAAACCAGTGAAAATGTAATAAGAAAGACTTCTTAACTAAGGGTTATTTTTATAATTTATTTGAAATACCACAGTCAGACTGTGCATCTTAGCCCAGGAGAACTTCAGTGTTTCTTTCTCAGATATCATATTGAGACCTTGGGTGGTCCATAGCTGGCTTAAAATTATCAGAGAAAAAACTAGAAAAGTGATTTTTTACATTGTGTGTGTGTGTGTGTGTGTGTATGGTGTGTACGCATATATATACATAAACACACAATATAAAAAATCACTTCTAGTTTCATAATCACAGTGTATGTATTTGTGTATACACATATAATGTATAATTTTGTTAATGTATGTGTGTGTATATTTGTGCATGTATAAAATCTGAAATGCAAATTATTTATAAACCTCAAAGAAATCCTGCTAGAGAGTTTAAAGTTCAAAAATAATTTGTGATTGGTCATTTTACAACATTCACTGTACCTCGTTCTTACTTCTCATGTCTCATTTCCTTCTCCTGACTTCATTTTCTTGCTGGAGTGAATCCTCTTTGCAGCTATCAAAGAAAGTATGTGTATGCAATATTCACTGAAGCCTGATACATTTGGAAATATTTCATCTAACCCTTCAATTTTAATGAGTTACCTGTATATAAAATTCTGATTTTAGGTTATTTTCTTAAATAAATAAATACAAATATATATAACCTATATATATATATATATCATAGGTTATATATCATATATATATATAGGTTATATATATCATATATATAACCTAACAGCCCTCAGAAGGAACCAATCCTGATGACAACTTGATCTTGAACTTCTAGAGTGCAGAACTTGAGACAATACATATCTCCAAGCCACCCTGTTTGTGATACTTTGTTATAGCAGCCTTAGTAAATTAATACAAAATATAAATAGTATAAAATATAAGACATAATATAAGATATATTAACACTGTATATATATAGCTTATATATGTAGCTATTGTTTTTTTCACCCCAGCAATACAGTTTGTAAGATTAATGTCAATTTGATTGTTATCCTTTTGTAACAGATCTATTTTTTTCATCTTGAAGTTTTTTTTTATTATTATTTCTTTGATTATTTCTTTGACATCTGGAAATTTTTGCTATATTGGGTCTAAGGATAAATATTTTTGTAGCTATTCTCTATAGCATTCTATGTATTCTTGTAATATAGTCTTGCATTTCAATGAAAAGAATCATTTTTTATTTTTTTAAATAAATACATTATTTCCTCTGATTTCTCTTTTCTTTCCATCTGAGATCCATGTTGATTGATGCAGGCACTTCTACTTCTATATTTTGTATTCCTTAACAATTTCCACATCCTATCTTATTATCCTTTCCTAATATTTCCTAACCCAATTTTCTAATTCACAATTTTCTCTATTTTTAACATGTTTGCTATTCAGTTCACCCAGTGAGTTCTTTTTCAACAATTATGTTTTGGTATCATCATTTCTATTTTATTCTTCATTACTTCTTGTTACTGCTTTATTTTTCCAATTCCCTTTGTCTCTACAAAAATGTTTAACAAAATATTGTTTTATAAATAATCGTTTTGTTAGTTCATTTCCCATTGTGCTTGTAGATTCCTTCTTTCCTTCCCTCCTTCCTTCCTTCCTTCCTTCCTTCCTTCCAGCCTGCCTGCCTTCCGTTCTGCCTATCTTCCTTCCTTCTTTCCACTTCCTCCCCCCTTTTTCCCCTTCCACCCTCCCTCCCTTCTTTCCTTTTTTCTTCCTTCTTTCCTTCCTTTTTCTTTTCTTCTTTCTTTCTTTCCTTCTTTTCTTTTTTTTTCTTTCTCATGTTCCGAGACACACAGAGTTACCTTGTAAGCTCATTACATATTCCTTTTGTGTTTTCAGAGTACGTGTCGATTAATTTCTTGGAGAAAGATGTTGGTGAAAGTCTGGATCATAGTTTGTGTTTATTCAGATGAGTTCAAGTTTAGTGCCATAAGTTTTGTTCTTGTTCTCTGAATTTGATCCCCAAGTATCTTCTGATCCCTGTATGAAATTTCTGGTGTCAGGAGGAAACTTCCTCCTGTGGCATTTGCTCAGCCTGTGGAATGACAGTAGTTCACAAACCAAGAAGTAGGGCTGAAGTTGTTGCTATTGTTTCAATTGCTCTCCACTCAGAAATGATCCAGATTCCAGGGCTGTCTGGATGTTACTCTGTACTGAGGTCACCATAGATTGGTACTGCTTCTATTTTGCTCCATTGGCAAAAAGTTTGGTAACAGTCTCTCCAAGATCAATGAAGATTTTTTTTTTTTTCCAGTTAAAAAGTTTTTCCTTCACGCCTGTAATCCCAGCACTTTGGGAGGCCAAGGCGGACGGATCACGAGGTCAGGAGATGGAGACCATCCTGGCTAACACTATGAAACCCCGTCTCTACTAAAAAATACAAAAAAAATTAGCCGGGCGTGGTGTGGGCGCCTGTAGTCCCAGCTACTCGGGAGGCTGAGGCAGGACAATGGCGTGAACCCGGGAGG
>NW_012116855.1:2066052-2100591 GCF_000951035.1 Colobus angolensis palliatus | reverse complement strand
TAACTTTTGTTTTTACTTTCTAGGTGTTTCTAGGATTTTTTTCTTTTTTTGTTTTTATGAAATTTGATATTAATGAGTCTAGGTATGGATATTTTTTTCATGTATTCTTATCTCTCAGTAAACTATTTCAATCTGAAAACTCAAGTTTAAGGGTCATCACATGGACCATTAAAAAAAAAAAAAAAAAAAAGTTCTTCCTTTTGCTCATGCCCTTGATTGGACCTTGTACATCTCCTACTCTGGTCATCTAAGCATATCCTTCCAAATCCCTAAAATTCCTGTAATGACAAACCTTGGCACCTTGTGTCTCCACAAGGGTTTCTCCCAGATTTTGTGTCAATTATCAAGCACCACTCTAAATGTATCTATTCTCTATAAATTCCATGGCATCTCCAGATCTGGATTCTGACTTTTCCAGAACGAGTGTTTCTTAGGATATTTTCTAGTTTCATATCCATAACTTTAAAACATAATTTTATGCATGTGTCTCCTCATTATACTGTGAAACTAGGAATATAATTTAATTATTTTGCATGTCCTACATCTAGTAATATGTCTGAACATCTTTAGGAACTTAATAAATATATATTGAATGCATAATCTTTCTGTGTTTTATGAGAAAAATATTGCTACACCCAAAATGTACAAATTAAGGACATACATTTAATAGGTTATTGATTGACATTTTTTAATATCTCAACTTCTATAAAAGGAGAACACCTTCACATGAAGAAGCCAGTTTAATTTCTATTTCAAGTCACTTGGACTTCCTTTGAGTTTTTTCAGATTATTAACATGGCCTATAGAAATGTCTGATTAGAGAAATTATTCATAAATTATTGTTCCCTCTTTTTTTAAAAAAAAAATCAAATAGGAAATTGTGTAGAATCCTTTGTCTTTAGGACTTGTTTAACAACAAATAACAATATTTAATAAAAATATTTGGGAAACTTGTGCATCCTATAGGAAATGATTAAAATTATTTAATTAATGAGGAAAGGTAGTAGAAATTGCAATAATGTAAACAAAGCAAGGAGAATGGATAAAGTATTACATGTATTATATTCGTTGACAAAATGCATTAAAAACAATGAGGAAAATGTATTTTTTGATGCTCAAGATATAAGATTAGGCAAAAAAAGAAAAAGAAATCAGAACAATGTTCACAAAATGATATTAATAGATCTAAAATTATTCTATATGTTTGTGTATATACATTCAAAGGCATTGAACAAATCCATGAAAAAATATCCCAAATGCTGAACAAAGCATACTGGGAAGGAATGGTATTTGACAGCAGGGTTGTGAGAATATTGCCTTAAATATGTATTTTCTGTTTTTCATATTTTTTGATTAAGTATATCTATTTATCTCTGTATGTGTGTACTACATAGAACTGTCAAGTTATTTAGAGTTATAGAAAGTGAAGAGGCAGAGAAAATTGATAATGGGTACACTGAATTGTGGAGACCTGCCGATGTCTAGCTTCCCTAATCCCTTCTTGCTATCCAGAGTTGGAAACCTATGCCAAGTAACATTTTTGGACAGGAAATGGTCATTATTTTATAGCCACAGTACCAATCACCACATCAACATTGCCTTCTTCCTAACACAAATGAAAAAGTTCCTTACATTATTTCTTGCCAAAAAATGGAAACTTCTACTATATTTAGAACTGTTTTAAAATAAGAATAGAAAAAAAGGAACAAGGTGGCAGGTTGGCAGTGTTTCTTCTACAACTAAATAAAGAAAAAAGCTCACAACTCTGGAACTAAAGGGAATCCTGCTCTTGCTTCTTTCCCAGGCTCAGCTCCCTCTGGGAAAATGGCCCTTTGGGAGAAACCCTAAGTGGCAGTCACCCAAACTCTCTCTCTGTAGACTAAAGCAATGGGCAAATTGCCCCAGTAGAGAGTAAAGAAATGGAATATAGAAGAAGTTTTCCCTCCCCCATTCAGCAAAAGCACCAGCCCTCAGGGAAATATTCCTTGTGGGCCAAATGCCAGGACAGAAGAACTAGAAACCCCTGCTTAAGATTCAATTGAAAGTAAGGTTCTTTTCAAAGATGTTGGAATGTAAAAAAAAAAAAAAAAAAAAAAATGAAAAGGAGTTCATTGGAATGTGAGGGAAAGGGGGAAAACATTGAGGCAGGCAGATACATAGAAGTAACAGACAAGATCTGTTAAGACAGAGTTTATAAAACTTTCTACAGTGACTAATAATGTTACTTGGAGCTACAGGCAATGAGAGAATCGTGATTCTTTACAGAGAGAAAAAGATTCTTATTTTATGTTAGTGATGGTATTTCCTGGACGTCTGCAGCATTTTTTCTTCTTTCACATTCCAACAAGAGATTTTTCTTTTCAATTTGCTTTTCCTTTAGAGTCAGCTATATTTGGAAACAAACTCTACTTTGATACATGATTTACTTATGTGATAGGACCTTGAGACACTCCTTATTTTCATGGACAGATGTGAATCATGTGGAAGAATCTAGAGGGAAGTAATTAGAATAATTAAATAAATGACCTATGTATTTCACTCCTTCTCCCACACCACCTCCAGTGGCCAAGTCACGGCCCTTTAAAAGAAAACAGGAATTCTGTGAGGATAACATGAAATGTGTAGCAATTTACTGATGGAAAATTCATTGGGGTGAAGTTCTTTAGAAATGAATCTTTGAAAAGGCAAAATGTTTACTGTAGTACCCTTTCTGGTCTAATGATGCCCAGTTTGCTTTCAGTTATTATAGCTCTATTGCAAAATATCCTTACAGCAAAACAAAGAGGCTAGGAAGGCAGATGAAGTTGGAGTAAACGTCTAATTGCCAATGGGAGCTTATATCATCAAATAAAAGAAAAAAATTTTCTGGCCCCTTCACTTGAAAGATAAAGGAAAGCGTGCATTGCATTTGAACTCTCTAGTCTGGTACGAGGTTGTGTCTTCTGACTTCAAAGAATTAGCTCATTCTTTTTGTCTGACCACACACGAAGTCTCTGAGTCAGATAAGAAATCATTTTATGGGAAAAAGGGAGTTTCCCAAGGTGTTTACAGCATAAATCATATAAGAATAAAGTATACACATATGGGAAAATTAAGCGACTTGGAATTTATTATTTATTTTTCTTCCCAGAATCTCAAGTTATTTCCCTAGCCTTAATAAGACTGTCATGCTGAACCTACTCAAAGAGAACAGAAAAAGAAAAATTAATAGCCTCAGATAAGTAACAAATTGATTGCAAAAGCAATATATGATCCAGGGAGTGTTAGGCACTATGTCATTGCACAAGTTCAAAATTGGCACTTTATTATTATTCTCTAATGATTTCATACAGAAAAGCTTATGGTAATATGTAAAGTTCTGCTGCAACACTGGAAGGAATTATCTATTTGTTTTTAATTACCTTATGCAATATTATTCCAGCTTTGTGCTCTGATGGCTTCTGTTCAAATGAGAATTTTTTCTTTTTTTAGCAGATTCCCTTTGGGAGTTACAGCAATAGCGAGAAACGGTACACAGATAACAATACTCAGAGTGATAACAGTTTAAAGTACAGTAATTATAATTAGCAAAGAGATAATGACATTTGAAAAAAAAATGAACAAAAAACGACAAGACCATGTGAGCATGAATTTACAGAGTTTGTTGTGCCCAAATATTCTTCCAATAATTGCTGTAAAACTATAGCTCTGGAGTTCTGCTTCTGAGTTCAAATTATTTACAATTATGCAAAACTAACTCACTGGAAAAAGACATGTGTAGGGCAGAAAGATTAATTGCAGAAGCACCATGCTAACTAAAAGTTGAAAGGTCCATATGAAGAGCCCTAAGACCCTCAAAACCTTGTATTACCAATGACTATTGTTCATCAACCACGGTAAGTTCTATTTCAGCTTTAAAATATAAATACCACGGAAACTGTCATGGTTTCAGAATGTCTTCACAGAAGAGGCTTAAGAGCTGCAAATTGCTTGGAAAGGGGAATTGCATTCAGTGATGAAAGATTTGGAAGCCCACTGACTTCTCTTGTTTTGTATGATATAAATATACAAACCTAGTTTTAATATAGTGATAGTAGGAAGTCTAAAAAGTATTTTAAAATACAATAAAAATATTTCATACTTAATTTATTAACTGTGAAATAAAACAAGGATACAATTATAAGCATATTTTATTTACTTCAGTGTGATAATCAAGATTTCTAGAATCGAAATATATTTCTTTTTTTCTAATAGCTAAGTGACAAATTAAACAGTTTCTTCTCTGTCCATATTAAGTTGTAAAAACAATTAGTCTAAGGACTTTACACAAATAATTTTTCAGTTTTTATGTCAATTATTATGGTCAGTATTCATATTATTTCCCTTTTACTTTATGTGAGCTGCTGTATGCAAATATACCTCCCGGCAATAAATGATAATATTAATTATCAACAAAATAAATTAGAGCATTCAAGAGGAAAGGCCAAAAAAGTCCACTTTTGAACTGAGTATGCTTAAGAAATAAGTCACCATTTTGGTGGCCTCAGACATGCAAGTAATCAACTCAATTGACAGAAATGACTCTCTGTAGTGCTGGAATCTTTAAGCTAGAAAGAAATCAAGTCTTGAAAGGTAGAATCTACAAGTCATCACTAAAAGAAGGATCAGAAAGGAGTTCTTGGCTAGCGAGGGAAAGCGGTAAGGTCCAATCTTAAGATTAAAGATGATGACTTCAGTCTACATTATCATTTATCAGCTTAGAAGAAAGAAAGAAAGGAGTCCATCACCATAGTAATGTTATAAGTATATGATATTCTAATATTTGTTTATTTTATTATTAACCACTTCTCTGTTTAATTCAATATTTGAGGTCTCAGTACTAAATAGTGATGTGTCTACTTTTAAAAGAAGAAAATATTAAACATAAGAAGAAAATATGTTCTGACACAGTTATGCTTAGTGAATAAAAGAAACAACTCCAATACAAGAATAGGGAGGAGGAGCCATGAAAAATTGGAAATTAGACCTGGGGTCATTCCTAGATGATGTTAAGCATGATTTGAGCATTGCTATTGGGGTGGGACTGTAAGTTATTTTATCCAGCCCCTTTTCAATTAGTATACCTTGAAAGAAAATCCAAATAAAAGTTAGCTATTCTTTTTCTTGTCTTCCTTTGGAACTCTTTGCTTTTCTTAGATGTCTTGGCACTTGAAATGATTAAAAATATGCATTTATTGAGATTTAGCCTCGTACATAGCTAGGTGACGATAATTTGGTATTTCAATCCATCTTAGAGAAACATGGAAATGTCAGAATTATTGCATTTACAGATAAAAAAATGGAAAAGTAGAACTGAGATATATCCAAGATTATACAATGTGATGAAACTTGGATTTACGTGTGTGGTTGCTGATTTTTAAGTCCATGGTATCCCAGTAGATCATCCTAAATTAAAGGTAAGTGTCATGGGAAAATTATTAAATCCAAGAAATACAAGCTATGAGAGGTAAAAAGTGTTTTATTATTCAATTGTTTATTTGTTTGCTTATTCAAAGAAGTATTTATAGATTTATCTTTTGTCCATTCACTTCACAATATGTATTGTAGTATACCAGACATACAGTTGAAATATAGAAAAATAAAATCTATATCTCTAGTAGAGATATAGAAAAAAGAAATATATAAACAGAAAAAAATATAAAAACAAAACATTTTAATTATGTGATTTCTGAAAGCATTTTTAGTACAGGTTTCCATTAGAATTATCAGTCTGTCAGAATTCTAAGCAACACCCAATATGGGTCAGCAAAGAAAACATTGTTCCATTCTAAGGATTTTGCAGGTTCATGTAAGCACTATCTAAATAAAGCAAAGAAAACCCATCAAAATATGCACACATTTACACAAACACACATTTTAACACATGTACACCAGAGACATTCTTACTGCATACTGCATCTTCTAAGAATTCCTATTTTTTATCTTACTGACTATAATACACTGTGACTTTATCAAGACAAGTTATTTAATTTGTGAAATGTTGTACAATGGGAAGAGAAGGAATACATTTTAAAATCATGAAGATTCTTTAGTCTGTTTCCTCCTTTGAAGGCACATTATTCTTCAATAGGGTAAAAAAATACCTTTCAGAACTTGTATTTTTGAAATCTCATGAGCCTACATTTATGCCAACTCAGAGCCTATAAAAATTCTCTGAGCTAAAACATCTGGAAATTGACTATGTCATTCATAAGTTGAAATACGGCTTTATTTATTTTAAAGTTGCTAGAAGACTGTTTTTCATATTTCTACACACTAAAAATACCTGACGAAAGTTTCTGTGGCCTTTGCAATGTGTATAAGTTGATTATAGTACTTTGTTGACAGACTGCTGGTTTCAAAGTCAGAATGACTAGCACACTGATTTTCTTGTGAGTGATTAAGTCACCCCACCTAGCAGCCTCACTGAGACCTATGCATCCAAGCCAAGTGATGCTCCTAACAAGGCCTGACACTTGCACTCACCACCAATAGATATTAGGGACTACTTGCAGGAATTTTGATATTGCCACTTCCAAAAAAAAAAAAAAAATGCCCATGATTACTATCAGACACCCTGTCATCTCATAGAGTTAGCTTTTTTTTTTTTTTTTTTCTAGATTTTGGAGAGCAGTCTACTACTTGAAATTTGATAGGTTGTCTCATCTGGTGCTCACAATACCTCCGTAAGAAAGAAAAAGAGGTCATTTCTAAAATGAGGTAACAAGTTCAATATGATCAAGTGTCTTGGGTATAGTCCCTGCTGATGAAGACTCCCAGGCCCGTCAGCTGGGATAGTGTACTCGAGCAATGAATATGGGAATCTGACCTTCAGTACATCCTGAGTAACGTGTTGAGGCAACCTGATGTACAGGAAAACATCTAGGCAGAGTTTCCATAACTGCAGAGAGGTACCAAGAGAAGATGAAAAATAAAACCTATTAGGATGCCAAAAAGGAACTTTTTAAGAAACCTGAGCAAAACTGTGAAGCCTTTTCAGCAACAGCCAGGGCTCTTATGGAGAACTGAAGTCCAGAGAACCTTGACCAATTCATGAGAATGGATGATAAATTATGAACCGAATCGTTATTCTCTTCCAAAACAAAAGCTGAGACATGCATTACAGATTTAGAAAACACAGAGGCAAGAGAAATCAGAGTACAGGATCAGAGTTGAACCTTAGGTCTTCTTATCTGGCCTCTTTTTTATTTTTTTTTACAGGTGAGGAAAATAGGGTATAAGGGTTAAACAGATAGCAAACTTGATAAAGCAAGCTAATGGCGGAACTTAGACTGAAAGCCTGATTCCTTATCCTAATCCAGTGCTCTTCTTACCACACAGCTCAGCTCTAACTGTCTGCTACATATAGGAAGGCAGTTACAGCTTCTAGAAATTCCTCCCATATTCTGGTCCCAGAATTTTTGCATTAGATATACTACAGGGTGCTCTTCCCTTTCTGTCTCTTTCAAGATTGCAGTGCTTTGGATTGGGTTTTTTCATGAAAACACCAAAAGATCTTGCATTGAAGTGCAAAACAGCCATTATTCACACATATGTGAGACAATATCAGACTTAGATCTCTGTTTTATTTATGGCTTAGATCAAAAGAATAAAGTTCTTACAAAACCTCTTCGCAAGAGGTAGTACTTGTCAAAAAAATTATCTCGTTTGCTCACTGACTAATCAGGTAGAGCATCTATGAGTATATGCTTCAAAGGAGGTACATTTCCATTGTGTCCTGGCATAAATACAGCGTATGTGGCAGCCACATAGAATTTCAGGGATTTTCCCAGTACCAAAATAAATACTAGCTTTCACTGTTTTTGTTTTTTTTTTCTTTCAAAAAGGAGGAATGACAAGTATCTTTGTAATTTTCCCTCTAATTTATTTAATACTTTTCATGAGAAGGTCTAAAAGAAAAACTGAGGTGGCACAGAAATTGCTATTGGCAATCATTTCAGTACGTGCGCTTTGGTAACACAGAGAAGCATAAACATTATAGAAACTACATTTTTAAATACATTGTGTTCTTCCAGAGGAAATAAATTTGGCAATTTAACTTTAATTGATGCCCTGAGAACATAGCTGGAATGTAAAATGAAAGCCAAGAACCCCCAAACAACAAAATCAACTCAGAAATACGTCTGTATAAAGAACCTTTGGAATCAGAACTAAACAAATAACTTTACAGACAAAGTTAAGCTATATACTTAAAAGTAGGCACAACTAGTATAAAGAGGTATTATTATTATTATGTTTTTCAGATGGAGTCTCTCTCTGTTGCCCAGGCTGGAGTGCAGTGGTGTGATATCTGCTCACTGCAACCTCTACCTGCCGGGTTCAAGCGATTCTTCTGCCTCAGCCTTCCGAGTAGCTGGGATTACAGTCCCATGTGCCACCATGCCAGGTGATTTTTTGTATTGTTAGTAGAGATGGGGTTGCACCATGTTGGTTAGGGTGGTCATGAAATCCTTACTTCAAGTGATCTGCCCAACTGAGCCTCCAAAAGGGCTGGGATTACAGGTGTGAGGTACCCTGCAACAGGCCTAAAGAGGTAATCTTAACGTATGACCTGGTGCGAGGCACTTAGTGGTTGTTAAATGAATATTTGATGATGATGCTAAAAGAATTCACTACAACAATGAGAATATATATAGGTAAATAGATGCACACATTTGTAACATCTGTTGGGTTCAGTGCCAGATACTGCATGAAGTGTTTCAAATGCACTATCCAAAATTTTCTTAAATAGCCAGTGTTAAAACTAAAAAGCAAATTCAGGGCTGCTAACTTTGAGGACCAAAAATTAAACTACTAAACTGTAGTGACCTCCTTTTATTATCAAATCTACCATAAATAATTTTCAATCAATTCTTTTTGCTTAGAAACATCAAAGGAAATAATTCTTGCTATTTCTATTTTAATAACATATGCAAAATATTTGTCCTTTGCTTTCACAGCTTTTCTTCCAGGGATACCACATTCAAATTCACTGCGGATAAGGGTTGAAAAAAAATTTACGAGAGAGAAAGCCTTGCACAGCCAAATCAGTCTACAGTTTCACAAATACATAAAATGGTACAATTCATTATGTCTGACTATTCCATTATTAGACATATTAAAGAGATGGATAGTGTCAGCTCCAGGGTATGTTATCTCTTGTTCAGTCTCAAGCTAGCATGTCTATAGTGCACCAAATGATTCATAATACAGACCTTTAGAGAAGCTGAATGTAACTAAAACATGAAATAGGTTTGGCATATTAAGCTAATCTGCTTTGGTAAGTGACCTTTCTGCAGCAGGCAAGCAACCGTTCCGTGGGTGCCCTGTTGATGTTTTCACTCTGATAGGCCTCATCACACAGTTTCATCTTGTTTCCCCAGCCCCCTTCCATTGATCATTTCCCTCCTGGGATAATGTGCTCAACAGTTATGTAAATCAAAGTGAAATATTCTTAGTTATCTACTTTTTCTGTTACATTGCCTGGATTTAGACATAATTGCTCCTTTTGTTCATTATTCCATGTTGATGAAACTTAAACTGAAAATGTAAAACAAAAAACAATGTCTACCATAGATACAAATATCAGTACATAAGAAAATATCCAAAGTTTCTTGGATCTTGAGAAGTTTCTGGAAATATCTGGTAAATTCATGATAAATTTCACCCAGAATTACTAATTTCCAAGTACAAGTAACGTGTTGAGAGCTGTACTCTAGGAGTGTTTTGTTCTACCACCCCTCTGAGTTTTCTTTTTCTTCTTTTCACTTAGATATCAGAATTAAAATAAATCTATTATTATAAAGTTGAAAAATATACAAACATCCAGGAAAATGATTTTAAAATCAGATATTATCTTATAGTTCAAAAATAGCAAGTTATCCTTTTATTGATGTTCTTTCTCCCAGACATTTTTAGTGCATGTGTGTGTGTGTGTGTGTGTGTGTGTGTGTGTATGAGTAGCTGTTTTTATACCTAAACTGGGATGATAAATTGCCTTGTTATTAGTTGGAGCACATTTTTCTCACTCATCTATATAGCAAGTCCATTTTGCATGTTTATTAATTTTCCATGCCTACATATAAAATTACTTCAAAATTTAGCAGTTTAAGATAACCCATATTTATTGTCTTATGGTTTATGTGAGTCAGGAATGTAGGTATGATAACCTGGGTTCTCTAGATCAAGGTACCACACAAGACTAAGACCGTGATGTCAGCCAGGGTCACAGTCATCTCAAGGTTCAATTGGAGCATGGTTCAATTTTAAGCCATCTTAGTGATTCTTTGTGGGTTGCTAGATTGAGGGCTTCAGTTCCTCACTGTCTGTTGGCTGGTAGCTATCAAAGAGATGAAAATTAAAAATGAGACCTTATTTTTTACCAAAATATTAAAGTGATTAAAATGATAAGAATACCCTTAGTGAGGGTTTGAGGAAGTAGGCTTTTGTCTCATGTATTGTTGATGGGATTGCATATTAGTAATATAATTCTGGATTGAGATTGGAAAGAATGTTTGGAAGAATGCAGCTACCTTCAGTTCCTTGACACACGGGTCTCCTTGTCCAGAAGTGCAGAGCATGGCAACTTGCTTCATCTGAGTCAAGTAGTGAGAAAAGCCAGAGAAAAAGTGTGAGCAAGATAGAAGTCACAATTTTTCAAAGCCTAATTTCAGAAGTCAAAACAAGCCATCACTTTCATTGTATCCCATTATCAGAAGCAAGTCGCTATGTCCAGCCACACTTAAGTGGAAGTGATACACACAGGGCATAACAGGAAGTTGGGCTGATGGGGGCCCTGTTAATTGTTGAGCATAATAAACTTTCTTTTATAAATATTCTTTAGGCATTCATTATTATTTCCTTAGGATGTTTACTGATTGGAACATCATTTGCTGAAGACGAGCACAAATTTTAAGAATTATGAAACATTCTTCCAAATCTCAATCCAGAATTACATTGCTAATACACAATCCCATTAGCAATGTATAAGAGAAAATTCCACTTCCTTAAACCCTCACTAAGGGTGTTATTGTCATTTTAATCACTTTAATATTTAATTAAAAAATAGGGTTTCACATTTAATTTTCATCTCTTTGGTAACTCATGAAGTTGAATATTTTCGTCTTCCATATGCTTATGAGACATTTGGGTATTTCTCATTATAAATTGTTCATATTCTTTTCAATTTTCTTATTGAGTCATTATGTATTGATTTGTCAGTGAACTGTATATTAAGTACGTTATGCAGTTGCCTACCTTATGTTGAGTTAACATTGATTGCAAATTTTTCATCTGCCTTTTCAGCAAATAAAAGTCTTTATATATTAACATATTTTCTTCATTGAAATCTAATATAATTACTCAATTGTGTTCCAATGATGTTTCTTGCAACAACAGAAACACATAAAAACAAACAAATACAAAACATATTTAAAATTGGATAATTCAGTGCTTTGCAAGATCCCACAGAAGCAGAGAGGTTCAGAAACTGAGGTTTTTGAAAGAGTACAGAAAAATAACTATGCAGCTAGAAGCTGCCTAACCTGAAAATGAAGAATTTATGTAAGGAGAGAGAAGAGTATTTTATACTGCAGGCCAGTTTTCCATGTGAACTTGGATCAACCCAGTTCTTCACTATTTTCTGCTTGTAGTTCTCGGGAATAACTGTAGAACTTGCTGGGAATGCTAAATCCTGAGATAACGAGGGATTGACCAGACTGTTTCAGTTCCCCCTAGAAACAAGATGTTCTTCAATGCTTCAGCTCAGCACTTTATGTGATTCCTGGGGTATAAAACCTAGGGCAGGTTACTTTCTAGGTTTCCTCAACTGTGGTTCAAGTGGAGCAATTGCAGGCAAGACTCCATCTACCCTAGGCAGCTTTCCTGGGCCTTTGGAAAACCATTTCTGTTGTCTCTATTGCTTGTCTGTAGGTAATAAATCCATTTTATGTAACTTGTGTATGTTGGTCTTCTGTCTCACTGGACTCAGACAAGTTGGTAATCAGTGCACAATGAACCCTTTTTAAACAAACAACTGCCATGTGATGTTAAACTTTGAAAAGAGAGAGGAAAAAAGAGTAGCAGTCTTATTTTATTATTGTCACTGTAAGTAAAACTTACACCAGCAATCTACATTATTTAGCAAAAATGTTAGTGTGAGATCTGTGTATCTTTACGCTGTAACACTGAATGAAGAATGGCCATAAGTGGTCTAAAGCTTTTGATGGTTAATACTGTGTGTCAACTTGATTGGATAGAAGGATACAAAGTATTGATCCTGAGTGTGTCTGTGAGGGTGTTGCCAAAGGAGATTAACATTTGAGTCAATGGGCTGGGAAATGCAGACCCACACTTAATCTGAGTGGTCACAATCTAATCAGCTGCCAGCACATCTAGAATATAAACAGGCAGAAAAATGTGAAAAGAGAGACTGGCCTAGCCTCCCAGCCTACATCTTTCTCCCATGCTGGATACTTCCTGCCCTCAAACATCAGACTCCTAGTTCCTCAGTTTTGGAACTCAGACTGGCTCTCCTTGCCCTTCAGCCTGCAGAAGGCCTATTGTGGGACCTTGTGATTGTGTGAGTCAATACTTAATAAACTTCCCTTTATATATCTCTGTCTTCCCTTAGTTGTGTCCCTCTAGAGAAACCTAATACAAATACCAACTTGACTACCATATATGTTAAACATATTGACACAATTATAAGACAATGTGGGAGGATATCATCTATTTTTAGAATTAAAGTTCTAATTAGCCAATTTGATTCATAAATTGAATTTTATTAGTGGAGTGTATTAGTAGTTAACCAATTTGATCAATCCTTTTTCTTTAAACGTTGTAAGCACATTAGTAGATATATGTAATTCTTCTCATTATTCCCCATCCTTAGGGAAAAGCCTCTGCTCTTTTTGCACAGTAGTCAAGGCATAATTTAACTATCATCATATTGACACGTTGTCTTTATTCTTACCCTCCTAGATGAGAACAGTCTCTGAATTAACAATTCATTTTTCCACCATTTAATTCAGATTGTTTACTGTCATTTTTAATTGTTTTGTCACTGTTTAAAATAATTATATTTAGAAATGAAACGATATTTTCAAACATATCTGATACACCTGAGAGCTACTAAAGAGCTGCAACGTAAGCCTAAACCAATGTGACACCTTCAGATACAAATGGCAGATTGAACACATGTTTTCATCTATACTCCCTTCCAAACTGTTTAAATGAATTGTGATAGAACCACATGGTGGAGTGCTAAACACTGGTCAAAAATAAGAAGGCAGCTGGGAGCAGTCACTCATGCCTGTAAACCCAGCACTCTGGGAAGCCAAGGCCAAAGGATTGCTTGAGGACAGGAGTTTGAGACCAGTCTAGTCGACATAGCGAGATCCAGTCTTTACAATAAATATTTCTTTAAACAATTAGCCAGATGTGGTGACATGTACTGGTAGTCTCCATTATTCCACAGGCTGAAGCAGGAGAATCACTTGAGCCCAGAGTCCAAGGTTGCAATGAGCTATGATAGAACCACTATACTTCAGTCTAGGTGACAGAGGGAGACCCTGTCTCAAAAAAAAATTAAAATTAAAATTTAAAAAATGGAGACTATTTTAACATACTGCTATGAGCAATTTTTAGCATATATTTAGTGAAAAAAGGCAGGAAAAATTAGTGTGAAAAATATATCATGTTACTTAAAGAATATAAGTACATACATATTTATTTGTTTTACATAGAAAAATAAAGCAAAGCTAACAAGCAAAAATGACTGGCAAAGACAATAAAGACAATGAGAAAACAGAATGAACACAGGATCTAAAATCTTTAAATATACCTTATTTGTATATTTGACTTTTGAACCACATTTTGATTTTAAGATTTTTAAAAACTTAATGTTTTTCATGTTTTAATGTTTTACACAAAACATTTAATATTTTTAAAACCCTTAAAATTTAAAAGATTAAACGGAAGAGAAAATTGGTGGCCTAACTAAATGGAGATTTCAGTTCAGTTAACTTTCAAAATGCTAATTTTACACAATATACCTTGTAGCATATATCCTAAAATAAAATAAAATACAAGTCTTAAAATGATTTAATATTCATATCATTATAAGTAATTTTGTATTTTGAAACAAACACAAATGCACATATATAACATACAGCATGCTTGTATATACATAAGAATATATGTATATTCTTATGTATATATATATATACATGAATGAATATACATGAATGAATATATATGAATATGTATGAATATGTATGAATATATATATTCATGAATATATATTATGTATACACATATGTGTGTATATATGTACAATTAGGTTGTTTTATATATGTACATATGAAACATATACACCTATACATATATGAAACAACTCAATTGTCTAATAATAGGAGAACTGTTGAAAACAACAACAGCAAGAACAACAATAACCAAACCATGGTATATCTGCCTGTAGATATATCTATGATTAAAGAAGTTCATAAAATTACTTAAATTTGTTAATGTGGAGGAGAACAAGACTTTCAGCTTCATAGAAAAGGTATATAATGCAAAGCACTGTTAAATAAAAATTTAACAATTTAAATATAAATTGGAAGTATTAATGGGAATTCAGGTGCACCAACTGGCTCCCAGTACAGATAAGAATATTTATATTAGAACCTTGAACAACAAAAAAGCATAGCTGGCTAACAACTCACAAGCATCTATTTTACCTGTTTAGGTATAAAAACATGTATTTCAGGATTATTTATAATGGAACTATTTGTACTGAAAAATGAGTTAGGAAACAACACAAATGTCCAATAACAGGAGAACTGTAGAAAAAGACAGCAACAACAATAACAAAACTTGGCTGGACACCCTGGCTCACATCTGTAATCCCAGTACTTTGGGAGGCCAAGGTGGGTGGATCACTTGAGCCCAGGAGTTCCAGATCAGCCTGAGCAACATGGAGAAATCCTGTCTCTATTAAAAGACAGACAGACACACACGTACACACACACACACACAAAATTGTCTGGATATAGTGATATGGGCCTGTAGTCCCAGCTACTCAAGAGGCTGAGATGGGAGAACCACGTGGTCCCAGGAAGTTGAGGCTGCAGTGAGCCAAGATCACCTTCATTCCAGCCTAAGTGACGGGAATCAGACTCTTTCTCAAAAATAAATAAATAAATAAATAAACAAACAAACAACAAAACTGTGTCATATCTATACCGATGGTTCTCAATGTGAGATGAATTTGCTCCTTACAATATAATTGGCAATGTTTGGATAGATTTTTGATTGTCATAATTGAAGGGAAGGATCCTACTGGCCTCTAGTCGGTACAGGCTGGTAAATTTTCCACAATGTACCTGCAAACTCCTCACAAGAAATAGTATTTGGTACAAAATATAATCAGTCCTTCGTATCAGCACGATCCACATCCTCAGATTCAACCAACTACAAATTGAAATATTTAAAAATAAAAGATAACAATACAGCAATAAAAATAATACCAATAAAAATGCCATATAACAACTCTTTATATAGCATTTAATTGTATTAGTTATTACCAGCAATCCAGAGGTGATTGAAAATGTGTGGAAGGATTTGCGTAAGTTATATTCAAATACTGTACCATTTTATAAAAGGGACTTCAACACTCAGGGATTTTGGTATCTGTAGGGGGTCCTGGAACAAATACTGTCTTTCTCTTCTTGTAAATACCGAAGATCGACTGTAGCTATAGTGCTGAGGTTGAGAAACCCTGATGTATACTGGTACTGTGAGGATTTAGGATGATAACAACCTTTTTCTTTATACGCCCCCACAACGACATACACATATGCTTTTCTTTACGAGAAGTAACAATGGAATTGATAATAATTACTACATATGGGAGAGAGAAAGAACAAGGCAGAGAAAGCAGAAATGGAGGCAAGATTTATCTGTGCATATATATCATATAACTTACTGAGGAGTTTTGACTTGTGATTAGGGCAAATGCAGTACTTGATTAAAATTATTTAAATATCAAAAAGAAAATCAAAATCAAAGGTAGAACAATATAGTCAAAATAAAATATTCTTAGAATACTTGTAAGGGCCAAGAAAATCATCTAGGTAGACAAACACAAAGGGAAATATGAACAATAGTAGACAAAGAACAGAAAATTATGGGATTAATCCATTTTTAGAAGGAGTTTCTGAAATACGAGACAGAAACGTGAAGTAGGAAGGACTTTTCAAATACATTCTTGAATATTTCCCTGAACTTAACAATTGAACCTCTAAATAGAAAGGGACTCTTAAGTATTAAAATAAATTTTATAAACCCACACTAAAACACATCATTGTATAATCCATAACACCAAAAAATGTTTTAAAGGAGGTATGAACTTCAAAGCATTTATTTATTTTATTTATTTTATTTTTTGAGGCAGAGTTTCACTCTGTTGCCCAGGTTGGAGTGCATTGGTGAGATCTCGGCTCCCTGAGACCTCTGCCTCTAAGGTTCAAGCAATTCTCCGGCCTCAGCCTCCCGAGTAGCTGGGATTACAGGAGCCCACCAACACGCCCAGCTAATTTTTGTATTTTTAGTAGAGACGGGGTTTCCACATGTTGGCCAGGCTGGTCTCGAACTCTCTACCTTGTGACCCACCCGCCTGGGCCTCCCAAAGTGCTGGGATTACAGGTGTGAGCCATTGCGCCCGGCCCTTCTAATTCTTCAAATAATTTATACACATATACACACACACGTGTGCACACACACACACACAACCTACAGAAAGAATTAACTATTCAAAAAGCGTCAATGCTCTTAAGAACAATACTAGTTGCAAAGGCATTGAAGCAACATCTCCAAAATTCTGAGGTTCAGTGGATGTTGGCAGAAGTGGGGTATGTTAATTCCAGATCTGATCCTCAGTGATGTCTTAGTTTTCTCCATACTCTTCTTCTTTTTTTGACTGCCAGGCACATGTAGAAAATTTTGTGCAGGAATCTAGATGTCAGTAGATCCCCATAGCGCAGAGTCAGTCCCAGCTTTTGGAGCTGAGTCCTCACTCTGACCTAAGTTAGATAAGAAGTGGGTGTGAACTACTCTTTTATTATTTAAAGCCACTAAAATCATGGAGTAGTTCATTTCAGCAGTTAGCATACCCTGACTGATACAGGATTTAGGTAAGAAGATCCTATACAGTGGAAAGCTAATGGGAAGTCCAAGATCAAAAGCAGTTAAATAGGACTGAAAGTAATCAATCCAATTGAACAATCCAGGAGAAGAGGTCTCTGGGTGAGAAATGGTTAACTGATAGGTTTATGTGGAAATTTGCTTTCAACAGCTGTTGGAGAGAATGGGAAGAAAATTCAGAATTGTATTTTTTTTAATGAGGAAATATTAACAAGAAAAAGCAACGAGAAGAAAGATAATCATGATATATTACTTGGATCAACAATGACTAAAAAAACATATAGTCAAAATTTGTGATGGAGAATAGAAAGACCATAGGTGATTTGAAGGTAGATATATAAAAATACATTCATATTAATTGGAAACATGTATGTAAATATCAAAATAGTCAGCTAAGATTATTGAAAGTGGCTGTCTCTCTAGAAAGAGCAGGCTAGTGTAACAGGGAGAGAAGAGGCACCCCATCTTTCTGTGACTTCTCTTTATACAATATTTACTGCTATTTAACTATGTATGTGTATACATATGTGTTCCTATATATGTGTACATGTATAAATGTACAATTTTAGATTAAAATTTAAATTTATTTGATAAAATAAAATTAAATTTGAATAGGCAGAATGTGGTTTGGAGCAATAATTATAAGAAAATGTGGCTTGAAAGCAGCCACTTTTGTATTCACATTCCTCTCCAATTTATTGTTCAATCTTCTGTCCACTATGCACATTTGGATAATATATTTTCTTGTTCTCCTAACATGGTTTGCTTTGTTGACCCTTTCTTTATACCTATTGACATTTTTGTTGGAATACTCTCTCTTTTCCTCTATACTGTTGAGAGATGAAGCCAGCTGACCTTCCTGGGTTTAGTGAACTTTTCTGTCTTACAAGAGGATTGTAAAAGGCACCAATCAGCACTCTGTAGCTAGCAAGAGGATTGTAACATGCACCAATCAGTGCTCTGTAAAACCCACCAATCAACGCTCTGTAAAACACACCAGTCAGCACTCTGTAAAACACACCATTCAGTAGGATCCTAAAAGTAACCAATCACAGGAAGGATTGAGAAAAGTGCCCTCTGATAGGACCAAAACAGAACGTGGGATGGGACAAACAAGGGAATAAAAGCAATCCACCCCAGCCAGCAGCGGCAACCCACTGGGGTCCCCTTCCAGGCTGTGGAAACTTTGTTCTTTTGTTCTTCACCATAAACCTTGCTACCACCCACCCTTTAGGGGTCCATGCCATCTTTAAGAGCTGTAACACTCACCAAAAGGTCTGCAGCTTCATTCCTGAAGTCAGTGAGACCATGAACCCACTGGAAGGAAACCAACTCTGTACACACTATTAAATCTTATTTGTTTTAAAAATGCAACCAGTTTCTCAAATACTACAAAAAATGTCTCCAAGTCTAAAGTCTGATATTCTTATTACGATTCCCTATAGCTTTTTCATTCATTCTGGCACTTGACAACACTAAATATTTTTGAAATTAATGACGTATTTATTCCTCAATGGGTTTTTAAGCTATGTAAGAGACCATACTATCTCCCTGTAGACACATAATAAATGTTGGTTGAAATAAAATTATATTAAACCAAATAGTGCGCTTATGTCCCATTCAGCCAGCACATTTTTAGGCACAAATTTCATTTTTTTAATTAGAAACCAAATGAACTTAAATGAACTAGAATCAGTTATGAATGTCTCTAAGAAATCGTAAAATCTCGGTCTTCCTATTAGGCTAGGATATAGGTGATATACATTGGAGAAGCTGATAGAGTTTTTTTCTTATATTTAAAAAACTGTGATACTTTCCTATTTACTCACTACTTTCAGTGGTTAAAAATTTTAGAAAATTTCAAAGGAAAAAATGAGTCAAAATGAGTTTTTTAAATAAGGTAACATTTCAAGAAGGACATATTTTTATCTTTGAGAAAAATCTCCAAATAACAAACAACTACAAACACAATGTTTTACTACTTTTCATTTATATTTGGATTTTCTACTTCCCAATGTGTCAGCTCTCCCAGAGGTACCCTACATTTTGGCTTCTGTCAACAGTGCAAACCGTATCCAACTTTTAAGGTAAACAATGTTTTCTCTCATTAACATTTATGGTCTTTGGTTTGACTAATTTCAAATAAACTTAGATCTCTAAAATTAGTGCCACAAGACAGGCACTTTACCCATTATCAGTAGGGGAAAAAATAAGCTGTCAACATCAATTCCAGTTTGAAAAAGAAGTTTAGTCTATATTTAAATACAGATGTTGAGGCCTCAAACACAAAAATACTTTCTCTTAGCTAAGCCTTTATTTTTCCTAAGAAGGACAACTGTGTTAGCAGCTTGTTTATAAAAAAAAAAAAAATTCAATATAGAAACACATAGCAGCATGTGGCCTGAATCTGACAGCATGAGTGCTACATAAAGGGACAATTAAAAAATGTAATAGATGTTGCCACATCTTGCATAAGAATGAATTCATTTCTCAGGGTCTTTTCAGTTACAGCAGCCTTAATGCTATCAACACAGGTATGGGGAGACTGTAGGTATCTTATTGGTGCAGTAAACCTACTGGAGAAAGACCAAAGCATGATGTGTTTTGTGTTTTACAGAGTTAAGAAAGTGATTTAGTATGACATTCCTGTCACTCACAAGGAGTAAGCAGAAAAATTTTAAAATGCTTTTATTTAATGATCACAGGCTGAAAAAAATAGAAGTATGAGTTTTATGTCTTTACCCTGAGGTTGAACTTAGCCTGGTATGCTAATTGGAAATTATTGCATCATTAAGAACCCAAAATTATAAAATCAAGATGAGGTCAGAATTGGTCACAAGGGTGCAGGCACATTCTTATTGATTATCTATGAAGTATCCTGCTCTTTGCTTAGTTCTCTATGTAAGTTATGACTGCCTAGTGATTAATTCCTAACAAATTTCAAATGTCAACAAAACCGAAAATATCAAAAGGAGGAGACCAGTAATCTTTGCTCTGTAACCAGAAGGGAGTATCCTAACGGATAGGAATTATGTCACTGAATCTGTATTCATGCAAACTAGAGAGAAAGAGAGAGGACTGTTAAAGGAGAAATTCTAATAAATTACAAGATAATATATAGCTATATGTGGAAATGCAGAGTTATTTCTAATGCAGGATAATTTCTAAGGACAAATGTCCTTGAAGTGTCACTAATCACCTTCTTTCCATTTTGGAGATTTTAAGCTTGTTTAGACTATTTTTCCAAGTACAAGTACAGTGCAAGACTTCCCCTGTTACTACTTTACTAGGTTTCTAGTTTACTTATAGACATCTGAGGAGAATTGTCCACACAGACAGAGACACAGAAACACCCTTTTAACAAGGGTGTCTGTCACTCCTGCTGTTCAGTGAACAGGAGCAGAGGTAGGGAAGTCTTCCATACAACCAATTGAGTAACCACTGAACAAGACATGGTACAGGGATGAGAGGTTCGTGCTCCAATGAAGCTGAGTGGTCTGGGATGCTAAATTTCCCTGGGCCTCTAGGACTTTCAAATGAGGTTTCTCACGGTGATTCTTCTCTAGGACAGAGCACCTAACTGACATGAAATCGGTTTCCAGCCTCCCAAATGTACTTTGTTTGCTCTTTTTTTCTCTGTTCCTTCCTACAATTTCCCTCACAAAATTTTGTTATTCCTCCACAGTTCACTCTTTCTTAAATGCCCAATGAATACCGCAAGTCTCATTTTTTTCTTAAATGTTACTTCTCTTTCTCATTTTCAGGATTAAACAAGAGCGCCCATAAAAGCAAGAATGGAGAGGAGATTAATCATCAAATATCCCCAGAAGATAAAATAAAATATTGATGTTTCACAGAATAAAAAATAAAACTAAATAGTTGTTTCCCTATTAAAATAGGTTGTCCTATTTTAATGTGTCATAATAATAGCATGATAAATTCTAGGTTATTGGATTATTATCAGGATGATCTTTTATCATGAAAATAATGGTGCAACTACACAGCAGATATTATTAGATACAGCCCAGAGATCAGAAAACTAAGGCTCAATGAAATAACAGGTCCAAGTCTCAGAGCAAATTAAGCAACCAGCTTTACACAATCTGTAAGACTTTAAATTCTTTTTCACTGAACTTTAGCCAAATTAGCATAAAGTACAAGAAAGGAATCGGAAGGAAACCAAGCTGTATAGCCTGAAAATGCACAGATTTTAATGATAGAAATAGAGGCAGTTCTAAAAGCAAGAGTGGAAGATGGTCTTTTTGAAATAATAGTAGCAAAGTCTTATAAGATTCCAAATACTGAGAAAATGTAATGCCATGCAAAATGCCGCCATGAAACCAAGGAGAACCGTGAAGCCCAACTCAATTCAAGTCTCGTTAGAGCTGAAGAGATTCCAATAGCTCCGCACAGTGATTGGTAGTTCATAGAGGCACATGTTTACATATATGAATATCGTTTTATAAAGCTGCCATGATTTAATCAGATAGTTGCTTTCAATGTTAAGTCTTCTCAAACAGATATTATAGTTTTTCTCAAGTTTTCCCTCGCCTCCCTCTGGCCCATGGCATCTTATTCTGTTGGCCAGGCTGTAGTGCAGTGGCATGATCTCAGCTCACTGCAGCTTTGATATCCTGGGGCTCAGGTGATCCTCCCCTCTCAGTCTCCTGAGTAGCTGGGACTACTGCATGTGCCACTATGCCCTGCTAACTTTTTTTTTTTTTTTTGGTGTTTTTTAGAGACAGGATTCCATCATGTTGCCCAGATTGTTCTCGAACTCCTGGGCTCAAGCGATCTACATCTGCTTTGGCCTCCCAAAGTGCTGAGATTACAGACATGAACCAACAGGCTGGAGCTCAAGTTTTAACTTAGAGATTGTAGTAGATGTTATAGCTCAAATTTACGTAACCATAATAATGTTAATCATATTTAGACTTACAGAGGGTGAGTACCAAGATGATCATGACCAAGATACTGTTAACACTATGGTTCATAAGTAAAGATGATTATTTACGTGGCATTAGATTAATTTCTCCAGGAAAAAAAAAGTCTATACCAGAATGATAATGTCTGAAACAAGTTGTCCTTAAACAGAGAGAGTCCCTGATTTTAGGGAGTCAATGGAATAATAAATACTTAAAATTTATACTGAATGCTCAAGTCCACTTCTTGCCTCATTGTTATTCCTTAAAACAAACATTCAGTTGGACACCATTTCCTTGATTTAATTGGCCATTTTCAGAAGGAAGAGAATAATCATTATCAAATAAGAATTAATATGATGCCAGATGAGATTATCTCCTCAGTGACCTCAAGAAGATCATTTCCTAAATCGGTCATTAAAATTAACATGTCCATTATTCCAAAAATACAAGACAATTAATTGCTTGAAGCTAATAACTTTATACATTAAAGGAGTAAGTTGATGAATATTTTGAATACCAACATGCTATTCTCACTGCCATTTATTATTTTGTTGAAAATGTTGGGTAAAAAGCCAAAATAACACTTCTGAGGCATTCACACATATTCTCAAATTTTCTCAGCAGATCTTTGTAAAAGCAGGAGATGGACAAAGATAGAATTATTATTTATTCACACAGCAAACTGTCATCTGAACATCTCCTTATGCTTCTGAAATATGTGAAAATGAAATGACTCAGAATATAGTAGCCACTTACCTATTACCCCTATATTTAGCTAAATTATTGCTCTTTTTTTTTTTTTTTGTAACTCAGATGGCTCTCATGGCACTCATACACTGAAATTCTTCAAGCAAAACACAATTCGGTAGCATTCTAGAATTGTGGAATTCTATTGATCTAGTGACCAGGAAAAGTAACCAGTCACCATTATTAATAATGTATTCAGAATGATGCTAAATAAAAAAGAATGCAATAATTACACTTATTTAAGTCTAATTGCTGCATGTACACACATATCACATGCATATACACACACACATATAGAAAGTGAATACTTATTCTTGGATTGAGAGCCCACGATCATGATCCAGGAGGATCCCATCAACATCTTTCATTTAATTACATTTGAATAGATGCTTTTTTCTAATGACATAACTTTCACTAGTCCCAGGGTTTTGATGTAGATATTCTTTAGGGGACCATATTTCTGCCTATCAATCCAACATAATCATTATCTATCTCAAGTATTTTCCCCTCATTTATATGAAGAAATAAAGTAACGCACATTGTTTCCAGGACCAAAGGTTGATTTTATTTTCAATATTGTTGCTTATTATACTTCAGAGCCGGGAACTATGCACTAGGAGGAAATATTACAAAACCAAAGCCAAAAGTAGATCTCAGACTTATTGCTCTTGATTAATAGCATATTACTTCTGAGAGTGATTAAACTTAGGGGTGTGTGTGTGTGTGTGCACACACACACGTATACACATATATATATATTTAAATGTGTGTATACACACACGCATACATATATAAAATTTGAAACAGCATCAGGAGATGTGTTGTTTGTTAGCAACATGTGAATCTATAATATCCACACAATACATATGCCCTTTCATTTGAGGACATATTTGAGACTCCCAAGTACGTCTGACTTTCTTTGCTTATTGGAGACAGCTCTGCCATATGTGTACATCTCATCTTTGTTTCTCTTTAACTGGACATTACATATCACTAAGGATTCAGATATATCAAGTCAAAAATTATTTCTGATTTCAGAGCAGCAGTCAAATTTTGTTATATAATTTCTAATTTATTTAAAACAATGTACACTTACATATTTAGCAGGCTGATTCCCCAGGCACTGATCCTGGTTTTGAGTCTCTACTTCAGAGGTGTATAGCAATCTCTCCATGAAAATATTGGAAGTTTAGTATGCTCTATTTTTAAGGCAAAAACAGTTTGAATTTGCTATTTTTATTCACATGAGTGGAGGGAAAACACTTATGGTTAATAATAATTATGCTGGAGTGGTAGGCAGAAATATGGTCTCCTAAAACATTTCTGTATCAAAACCCTGGAATTAGTGAAAGTTACCTTATTAGGAGAAAAGCATCTATTCAAACGTAATTAAATTAAGGATGTTAATGAGGTCATCCTGGGTTACCATGGTGGCCCCTAAGTTCAAGAATAAGTATCTTCATAAAAGACATCCAGGAAAGATTTGACTGGCAGAAGAGCAAAGGCAATTAAGTCATGGAAGTAGAGACTGGAGTGATGAAGCTATCAGTGACCAGAAGCTGGAAGAGGCAAAAAATTGGAATCCCCACTTAGAGCCTCTTGGGAAATCAGGGCCCTGCTGACACACTGACTTCACACCTCTGGCTTCAGAACAGGCAGAGATTAAATTTCTGTGGTTTTAAGTCACCCAGTTTGTAGACATTTGTTACATCAGCCTCAGGAAACTAATACAGGTGGTAAACCATTTTACAACTGATATACTGAATGACGATTAATAAAACTACTAGGAGTTGTAGGAACAAGAGAACAAGGAAGAATGTAAAATGAAGTGCATACTATGTGAGAAAAAAAGCATAATCAATTTCTATGCTGTGCTGTGAAGTAAAGAAATTTATGCAAGATGACGCAGGAGGGGTGCGTGCGCATGTGTGTGTGTGAGAGAGAGAGAAACAGAAAGAGACAGACAGAGAGACAGAGAGACAGAGAGAGAGAGACAGACATTGTATAAAAACACTCTACTTAGGAAAACCACCAAAGCAGTGAGGCAAGTTGTATGGTCGGGGGAGGTGGGTAGCATGTGGTTTAAGGGATAATGTCATTGTAATTCAGTCAGAAATGAATTGGGGTGAAACAATTGAGTGTACCAGAAGCATCAGATCTGAAAATGAACTTCTTTCCGGGGTACAGATACTGGTGTTAGAAAATTGTGAGTTATCATATTAATCTATTCATGAATTTTAACTTGTATTGCTTTTGTAAAATACGCATAGACTACAGACAAATATTTCAATGATATCAGAAGTTTTCATGACCAAAATAAAATTTTACTTTCTATTCAACAATTAACACTTTCAGTGGAGGCCAATATATAACAGAGATGGGCTACATCATTCTTCATTATCCTTTAATGTACTCCTTTCCAATCAATTATAAAGTGGGACTATACCCTAGTTGTACATAGTTAGAAGTAGGGGGCATGATTTAGTTTAGCCTGTACCATTAGCTTTCAGATTTCAAGACCAAGTAACAGACCAGAAAATCAGGGCTTTATCCAGTCTACCACTGATGGTCATTTAGGTTGAGTCCATGTATTTGCTAATGTAAACAGTACTGAGATGAACACACATGTGCATTTTAAAAATGAATGAGATCATGTCCTTTACAGGACCATGGACGGAGCTGGAGGCCATTATCCTCAGCATACTATCACAGGAACAGAAACCCAAATGCCACATGTTCTCAGTTTTAAGTGGAAGCTAAACGATGAGAACACATGGACATATAGAGGGGAACAACACACACTGGAGACTATCAGAGGGTGGAGAGTGGGAGCAGGGAGAGGATCAGGAAAAAATAACTAATGGATACTAGGATGATGAAATAATCTGTACAACAGACCCCCATGACACAAGTCACCTATGTAACAAACCGCACATGTACCTCTGAACTTTAAAGTTTAACAAAACACAGCAAAACAACAACAACAAAGAAAATCAGGGCTATGGACTGTGGCATAAATCCAACAAGTACCTTTTCTAAGCATTATTTTCTCATGTGTGAAATAATCATAGAAAAGGGCCAAAATTAAAAACAAACAAATTGAAAACATTTCATAATAATAGATGATTCTGAGTTATCAATTGCAACACTAGAAATGTATACAATATGCTTAAAATGCCTCAAAATATATTTCCACTGTGAAGTGAGTAGTGTCTAGGAGCCCCAAATTCAAATTAAATAAGGATTCCAACATAGGCACTCTCTTTTCGGATAACCAGTTCATACTGGGACAATGCCAGCTATTCTCTCTCCTACTAGCCAGGATATAAGAGCAATTTTTGTGTCTGCACTGGTTGAAGGAAGAGGAAACTTAGAGCAAATGCTAAAAGGTTATATGATTAAAGATTGTTTTATGCAAGGTTATGGAGGGAGGGTTTGTTCTCATGGCACAGAAAGTGGTTGACATAAAAAATTGATAACAATGCCTTATTGAATCCCTGCAGATAAATTCAACCCCATGTGACAGCATATATACATATTGGACACCAATTTATGCTGTTAATTTTTTGTACCCATGCCATGAAAAAAGACAATAGTTACATCACAGACTTAGGATTGGTATTAGTATTTTAATTAGACTGTAGATATTAACATACATAAAAAATGAAAGCTAACTTTGGAAACAAAAATATACCCCAACAATTTCTCATTTTTATTGAATAGCTTAAGTTTATTTCAATATACTAAATAAAGAGATAGCTTACAATATTTTTAGCTATTTAGGTGTCCAAATATTTTCAATCAGATGAATTATGAGAGATTTGGAATTTAAAGACATTTCTTTACATTTGATTAGAAAAAGAAATATTCACTTATAATTAATATTTTCTGGATAAAAAGCTTTCATAACACACAGCGAATTAAAAACCAAAAATGTATTAAGTCTTCCTTGGTGGCCAGATAAACAGAGATTTATGCTTTACTTGGAGCATGATACATGTTCTAAGATACATTTGTACAGTGTGATAATTTATTGTGGTAATATATTATAATGCTGTTCAGCAAGTTTAAACATTCCACAGTTAAAAAAAAAATTGCATGTGAGTGGACAGGGTTATGGAGAAACAGAAATGAAATACAGTTCCAGATCTCTGCTGAAAAAGTGGAATGGTTTATAAAACTTTTTACATAGGTATAAAATACCATTCGGGAGTCTTAAAACATGTACTGAGGCTCTTTAATATTTCAGATGATTTGCTTCGAAAGCAACTTCTTATTTGTTAAAATATTAAAAATCACCAAAATTGTATATAAAGAAGAGTACACTTAGCCTAAAGAATAATTTTAGGACATTTCTATGAACATTTCAGATACATATATGAATTTGCTAACTCAGTAAGAATAAACAGTCCTCTGAAATTTTTCTTTCTGCTTTCAGCAAAATAATATCTCAATTACTTTAAAATGTATAGTGATACCTAAGTACATATACTCTACCTCTAATCACATCCCCTTAAATCTCATGAGCAAAATTGGGATTTATTGCTTACCAATATACCAGCATATCTGCATATTCCATAGGAATACAGATTGTACAAAAAGAAGAAGGAAGGAAGGAAGGAAGGAAGGAAGGAAGGAAGGAAGGAAGGAAGGAAGGAAGGAGGAAGGAAAGAAACAGAAAGAAACAGATAAAAGAAAAGAAGGAGAGAAAGGGAAAGGAAGAAGGAAAGGAAGGAAGGAAGGAAGGGAAAGAAAGAAAGAAGAGAAAGAAAGAAAGAGAAAGAAAGAAAAAGAAAGAAAAGAAAGAGAAAGAAAGAAGAAAGAGAAAGAAAAAGAAAGAGAAAGAAAGAAGAAAGAAAGAGAGAGAAAGAAGGGAGAGAGGGAAAGAGAAAGAAAGAGAGAAAGAAAGAAAGAGCATGAAGCATACTTGAAAGAAATTTCCTAAGAATTGAAAAGTATATCTGACAATGCAAATTTTCGAAAAGGGGGTGTCCTGAGTCAAAGGTGATGGTTGCTTTAAGTTCAGGGTACAGATGCATTTGATTCCATTTAGATTCAACATTTCTGCCAAACCCTCCCCCAATCCACAGAGACCCTAAACACTTAGAGAAAAGGGGACATTCAGAGTTCACCAGGAGGAGATAATGAGCATTGCAATCAAGAACAGCAGTGCTAGAGGCAATTGAGGTAACTGATGAGTCAGAGCCACCATCTGTGTTGCCTCAGTGGGGCCCAAAACAGCAGCAATAGCTATAGGAATTAATACAGCAACTACATGCTGGAGGTACAGATGCTGATGGGTTCAAAAGAAACCGTGCCTCAGAGGGGTGTGGAACTGCAGACAGTTGCTAAAAGATGAGAAGCAAGGGCTGGGATATGTCCATTTGACATGTAAGACTTTTAGATGGAGAAACTAATGTGATTTTTCCTGTAACATAGAACATGGTGAGTCAAAAGGCATTTATGTTGTGTATTCGCTAAATTTAAGTCATATGTCTCATTGGTTATTATTCCTTTATCTGCAAAAATCTACCTTATTTCTTTAAATTATGTTGAAACCAATTCAATGAATACCAAAATGAGAATAATCTGAATTTATAGAGCAAGTAGGCAATTCAGTAATCCACTCATAAAATTCATATTTTATCAATTATATGCAAGGAATAATTCTAGGTGCTATGAGAAATTCAAAGACAGCAAATAAACACATTGATTAAACATCTGTATTAAGTCATTTCTTTGCTAGCTTGCTAGGTGCATCCAGAAGATCTTCAGTTTTTTCGTTTTCTTTCTTTTTATGTGGTGATGGTAGGAGTATATGAGTAAGTGAAGAAATGGACAGATAGAGATGGAGTGAGGTAAAGCAAAGAAAACACTTAAGCTTAGGGGTGCAGGTTCCTATTCCATTGCTCTTATAGCACACTAAGCTATCTCAGACTACATGCCATATACATATCTATGCATATCAAAAGTATATCATAAAGTTATTTTATAAAGAAAATCATATTTTAACCTATAAAAAAATAGGAATAAATTTTCTAAAATATTTTCTAAAATCATATTTTCTAAAATCATTTTTCTAATCTCCAGTTAAAAACCAAATATATTAGTAGTAACAAAATATGTCACAACTGTAAGGTGGGTGGAAATAGACGTATAAACTCTGTATACTTAGATCATAGACAAAGGAGTTGAAAGAAGGAACTGGGACTCGCCAGACTCAGTCATAAATGTGGAACCTCAATTCATTTAAACAATCCAATTACCCACTTTTACTATCCTTTTCATATGTGTGTGTGTATATATATATATATATGGTGAAAACTGCCATTACTTTTGTACTAACCTTGTATATGTATGTGTGTATATGAAGATACACACACATATATAAACTAATGCATTAAAAGTACTCATGAGGAAATCTTTTAACCATATTTTAGTTTTCTGTTGCTATATAGCAAATCACCACAAATTTAGCAGATTAAAACAACACATATTTGTTACCTCACTGCTCTGTAGGTCATTTTTAGTGGATTCAGCTATATTTTCTCCTCAAGGCTAAAATCAAAATGTTAGCCATGCAGGGCTCTTACGTAGATGCTCTGGAAAAATCTACTTCCAAGTTCGCCCAAATCTTTGACAGAATCAAGTTCCTTGAAATGAGAGGATTGAGATCTTCACTTCCTTCCTTGATTTGGGGAGCTACGCTCCTTAGGGAAGCTCTCATTTTTTTTCTCACTTGACTCTCTTCACCTTCTAACAAGGTTGTGTTTGATCCTTCTCATGCTTCCTATTTCTCTGACATTTCCTCTGCCATCACCCCCAAGAAATCACTATTTTTAAGGGCTTATGTGATGACACTGAGCTGACACAGATAATCTACCATAATCTCCCCATTTTAATGATGTCATATAACAATTAGAGCTGCACATTTTTAGCAAGTCATTTAAGAAATTCTGCTTACAACAGGTATACAATTGCATTGCAAGAAGTACAAAACACAGTGACCACACAATACTGATGTATTCTTTTACCTCATCCTTCCCTACTTTAAAAAAAGAACTTCAATCAGTAGTAGAGTACAGGGGCTATCCATCTAGCTGTAGCGTTCTCCAGAAATGAAGAATGAAGACATAATCACAATTGTCTGGCACTGGAACATCTTACGGCTGCCTCTCTGGGAGCATTGCTGAGATCAATGACTCCTTCCCTCACGTCTTCCATGTTTAGGTTTGTAATCCTTCTAAACTACCAGGATTTCTAATATGTTGCTTTGGTACATGGATTTAAACTTCCGTATTTAATGGGCTTAAGAGATAAATGTAGAAAAATTTTGTGATCATAAAGGGTTCTTTTTACCCTGTAATTACTACTCTTCACTGAAACTTAGAGACAGACAGAAGCCTTTTGAAAGTGAGCTCATTAAACCTCAGCCCAATCCCTTTGCCCATGTTTTAAAACGTGGTCTTCATATCTCTAGCAAAACACTTTTAAAAGAAGAAGAAATAGGACTTTATGATCTCATGTTTTTAATAGAAAGTTATGCTGAGTAGACTCTTTAAATATTCTTCAAGTGTTTATATCTACCACTTAGAAAAATGTCTTAGAGAAGAATCATAAAACATAAAAGTTCTCTTCTACTTTATGTTATTAACTTAACATTATGCTCAAGGAACACCACAAAACTTCTACTATTCAGCATTTCAGATTGTTTAATTAAAACACAGTGTATTTATCACACAGCACACAGAGACACAAAATTGTCAAACATACATATGCAAATTTGTTTATATTTACATGTATATTTATATATTTATATGTATATATTCTAATAATCTTCACATACACTAATTCACATTTATACATTTGCATAATTATCTGAAGAAGCATCCTCTCAAGTGTTTAGACAACCAGTTATAGGTTCCCAAAAGGTATTTAATTTTTCAGACTGTCTCTGTGTATTTTAAAAATTCACTTTGTTTGTAAACACATGACAGTAGATATGATAAATTACATTTGAATACTTCAAGCAGGTCCTTAATCAAAGTGACATACTATATGTTCTTGAAATAATTATATAACATTAAAAATAATTTTCTAAAAAATAAAAATATTTCCTATAACTTCTACAAAGCTTTGCTCTTTATCTATAATCCATGTTTAATTGCATACATATTTATAATGTTTCTTGGTTTTCAAATATTACTCAAATAACATTATTTCCATAGACACTGCCTATGTTTCTTCCAAATGTGACATAATTATGTTTGACTTTCATTAGTTCGTTACCACATATTTTTCATTCGGCATTTTAAGTGATTTCCAGTTTGGGTGCACGTGTTTTGTGTTTTTTCTAGTCCATCTCAATTACTAAATCACTACAGATTTTAAAAATTTTTCTGTAGGTAGCTCTGCAAAGTACCTGGTTGAAATTAATATTTTCTATTATTTTATGTTTTATCTTTTTGGTTCCTTTTCTGCTTCTCTCTACTTGACTGCTGGCCCAACTGATTCCAGCGAAGGTTGCCCATTTCTAGAATACAGAAGCACAAGAAACTCTGGCCCCATCCCATATTTATTTAATCAGAATCCCTATAGTGAGGGTAGAGGTTGTAATTCCTGAAATCTTTATTTTTAAGAGTTTTGTTTGTTTGTTTTGTTTTTGTTTGTTTGTTTTGAGACGATGTCCTGCTCTGTTGCCAGGCTGGAGTACAGTGGTGCGATCCCGGCTCACTGCAACCTCTGCCTCCTGGGTTCAAGAGATTCTACTGCCTCAGCCTCACAAGTAGCTGGGACTACAGGCACGCACCACCACACCCAGCTAATTTGTGTATTTTTAGTAGAAACGGGGTTTCACCATGTTGGCCAGGATGGTCTCAATCTCTTGCCCTCATGATCCACCTGCCTCAGCCTTCCAAAATGCTGGGATTACAGGCGTGAGCCACCGTGCCCGACTTTAAGATTTTTTTTTTAAGGTTCCTTCCCTTTACATGTTATGAAAGTATTTCTATTTCTCCATTTTGTTTCTTCAATTTATTCTAATTTATTGATACAGTTTCTTTCAAAATTTTTAATTTTTAAAAGCAAACTAATAAAAAAATGATGATCTATTGGTCACTGCAGAACACATTCTCTAAAATGGTCTTTCATAAAATCAACATCTATATTCAGACCTAATATTTATAAATGCCTTACAGAAAAGCCAGTCTACATTTTCTTTCTAAAGCTGAGTTTGCTTAATAATTTGCTTTCTTTTTAAGTGCAGAACTTATTCTCAAAGGGACTTTTCATGGTGTTCTAACATCTGCTGTAGCTGAATCTGAAATGGCATTTGCAATTTATTTAATACTTGCTAACTAGTGCTGCATTTCACAACAACATCTACGGTCCAGCTTTTTGTGAGTTTATTTGAAAAAAAAGAACAACTGTTTTTCAAAACTAAAGGATACTACCATTTATCTAAAACGGGTACAGAGACTGAGTTCAGGAGGCTTCCATAGTCTCACACAAGAATTCAAGTTTACCTCTCAGTCTTTCAATCATCACGATTACAACAACTTTATAAACATCCAACACTGATATTTTGCCTATCACTTTTCTACTCACATTTCAAATATTAACTCATAAGTGTCAAAACGACCTTGTGATAAATACTATTAATGTTATCATTCCTACTACACAGATGATGATGGTGAAACATAGGGTAAGTTGCCCAAGGTCTTATTATTAAGGATCATAGCCAGGATTTGATCTCTTCAGTAAAGTTCTAGTCAATGCTCTTAACCATTAAGCCATGCAACACACCCAGAAGCAACTGGGTTGTGTTGATGATTATAATCTTTGTTTTAACCAACAATAATTTTTCCTAAACATGATATAGATTTTCCATAAATACCATAAATTCTTGATTATTTATTTCACTTTATTCAAAAAGGAAGTTGAATTCTGAGATTTAAATGAATAGCAAACAACAGTTGCTTAATTTCACTACTTTTGTCACTAGTAGCCAGTACTTAAAAAGAGATATATAATTGTTGTTGATTTGCATTTCACATATAATTGTAAGATCCTGGAGAATAAAGACTATATGTGTTATACCATCTTCCTCTCTCACATAGTGTGTAGGCCTAGGCTTTGTGCATAGCAGGTGTTAAAAAAGCAATGTGACTCATGTGAGAGTTATTAGTTTTATTGAAATTCAGAAATTTAGGGAAATGTACAATAAAATGTATATTTTGTGATTCTGGTCAAATTACTTAAAAATTATATTTTTCCTATGAATAATTTTTATTTCACTTAAATTATTTATAACAAATTAACATATACATAATTAAACATTTGCCACAAAGAAAACATTTGTACTACTGTTATCACAGTAAAGAATTTGCTACATAAATTCAATTATAGTTTTGTGGAAAGTATCTTCATTATATAAAAACGATCTATGTTTGGAAAAATTGCACAAAACATGAAAATATAAACTAATTAAGCAAGAATTATCTAAAAAGCAACTCTTCAGAATTTAAAAGAATTATCTAAGAAACAGCCATAAATATTCTGATGTATTTAAGACTCATATTCTATAATCCTGACTATTATTTTTTATGCTTCTACGGTTAATCTCAAGTTTAGCTTTATTTTTCTAAAGCAATGAGGCCTGTAAAATATTTTTTCAGAATTCTCTGAGGTTTTTTTATATTTTGTCTTTCCTGTCATAGTATGCCAATTATTCGTGGGTTTATAAAGTATGTATGCACTGCTAAGGCAGCAAAACAAAAAATACATATGCTATTTATTAATTCATGTTGCTTTATTTAAATTACTTGAAAATGATAAGAAAAAAACTGTTGTATTTACAACAGCAACCAAATATAGACAACCTGCACTTACATCTAACAGAATAAATAAAACAAAATATAACATACATTATGTAGTAAATATATTTATAATATATGTTCACTAGTTAACTGTAACTTACTTAAAGTAAATATATATAGTATCTACTGAGATATTACCACATTTTATTATGGATTAAACTTTTAATAATTCAGAAGAATAAATATGATAAATTTAACTTACCCTCAAACTAATGCATGTTTTATTTGTTTGTTTTTTGTATTTTAATTTGACAGTAATTCCAAGATATTTAGGGGTATATAAGGATGTGATAATTGCAAAGAAAATTCTGAAAAGAAAAAGACTAAGCATGAATTGAAAGTACAATTCATTAAAAGGTATAATAAACTGTGATACTATAACAATAATTGAAAATATATAAAAGGAATAAAATGTAACATCAATAAATAGATCCTATTACATATGTGAATTATGTTCATAAAAGTGACATTTTATTTTCAAACCACATTTCCTGAAATATATAGGGCAACAATTTTGTTTTACTTTTTCAACCTCTACATTATCATATTTTTTTCTTTTTCTAGAATTTACTTGTATTTTCTCTGTGCCTAATATATGATTATTTTTGTGCTAGCATCATTGATCCTGGAACCAGACTATATTATCATCAAGGTGGAGGATCAAAATATAACAATTAAATAAAAATATATAACAAACATTCAGCAGCTATACGAATGGCTGATCTAACAGAAACGTAATGCCAAGGTAGGTTAATATCTATGCCATCATC
>NW_012116855.1:2055168-2066002 GCF_000951035.1 Colobus angolensis palliatus | reverse complement strand
TAGAGACGGGGTTTCACCGTGTTAGCCAGGATGGTCTTGGTCTCCTCACCGCATGGTCCGCTCGCCTTGGCCTCTCAAAATGCTGGGATTACAGGCGCCTGCCACCAGGCCTGGCTAACGTTTTGTATTTTTAGTAGAGACGGGGTTTCACCGTGTTAGCCAGGATGGTCTTGGTCTCCTCACCGCATGGTCCGCTCGCCTTGGCCTCTCAAAATGCTGGGATTACGGGGGTGAGCCACCATATTTTTATTAAAGTCAAGCAGGTATACTTGTTCAGTTCTTTCCCATGTTGTTCAGCACAAAGTGATTCACAGCATTTATATCTTCGGTCTGAATTGTGTACTGTAGCAATCTAAAACCCTTAATCCTTTTCAGGTTGATTTTAATTTTGCTTCTCTGCTTGTTTTTCATGTGAACATAGGGTTGATGTGACCTTGTCTGATTTTTGGTCGCAAGCACTCAGGAGAGTATGGAATAAGACTCCACGTGTCCTTTGACTAAATTCTCATAATTTTGTACAAAAGTGGCGGGTGTGTTCTCTACACCCACATACACATTGAGCTAGTCTTTTGTCTCTCATACAGCAGAACAGCCTGACAGAGGGCAAGGATAGCTGCCATGTTTTCTCTTCTGACCACAAGTTTATATAGTTTGCCAAAGATTTCTGATGGTCATTTTATTTTAGCTCTTCCTGTTTATACATTTTTGCTAGAGATTTGAGGAGTGTTTCTGGAGGGCAGGAAATATATTTTGAATGTTAACCGAGGGGAATTTACTTGTGACTTTTGTTTTCAGTTGAGTTGATTCTGTGTTGGGTTAAAGACATGAATTCTGACCTACTCATAGAGTTCATTTCACTCTGTCTACTGAAGAGATTAATTAAATACACCATTATAGTGACTATATTTGATCTTATATTTGCCATGTGGTTCTGTGATGTCTACTTATTGTTCCTTTGTTGTTTCCTTTGTATATTATGATTCTACCTGGTATTATACCTTCTCTGTAAGTTTCATCAGGGATGTATAGGCAGCCAGCTGCTATCAGTTGTTCATTCCATATTACCTCTGAAAAGCATTCATTTCAAAGTATTAAAAAGTAGTCAGAGTTGAAGACATGGTTCAAATATGACTAGTTTAGTTAAGCATGAAGTTTTAACCAACCAGGATCCATTATGAGACAGTACTTGTCTAAGAAAGGAAGAAACTGGGTCCAGCTACTTCTGCAGAAGACATAACTTCATATATAATATATAAGATTCTCATCTTTCCCCGCTATTGACCAATTTATTTTAAATATTTTTTAAAGTGTGGTGGGCAGATTACTCAATATTCCGCTTCAGGCAATGTGCATTTCTAATATGCCTCTCCAAGGTAGTAAATGGACAATAAGAGGTGGGGCAGTTTTGTATGTAGAATGTTTAAAAGTCCAATAGTGAAAGTGACAGAATAGGTCTCAGATAGCTCATCTTCTTTTACCAATTATTTTGGTCAAAAATTGAGACAAACAGCCGTGGGGGGATTAATTACTCAAGGATAAATCCCAATTGCTATAAGACTATGTTTTGACTTGACAAATTGCAGCAATGCAAAAATAAAATTGTTTACTATCATGTTAGCCTACGGGACCTCTAAAAGTCATAGCTTGAATTCTGATTTCAGAGTTCAGTGATTCAAACAACTCCTGAAGTCAGAAGTAAACACTTCAATGAAAAATTATTGCTAAAGTATTCATCAGGTTTTATTTTCAATGGTTTAACTTTTTATAAATGTATTGGATCAGTTTATTTGCTATCTACAATATGCCAAATCAATTTCTGAAACAGAAATGCACTTATTCTTAATAGGGTAGCTGGCTTTGTATCATTGTATGCCTTATTGTCAGGCATAGCAATCAATACTACATAGTATGATTTGAGCAAAGTAGGGAAAGCGATCTATGAAAGTACTTCCTTTGTTTTTTTAAACTGGTTTCAAAGTGACTGAAAGTCTACTACTCAAGACTAATTTTGTTTGACAGGTAAGTGCCCACTCTAGTTGAACTGCCTTAAATGAAATATCTCTCACTGGCAAACACTTCAAGTCACTGGCACTTTGGTGTAACGTATTTTTCTCTTCTTTTCTCACGTTGGTAGCAGGGAACCCAGCCTCATCAGAATCCTGAGCATGGACTAAAGAAATTAAAGTTAAAAGACCCTGAGAATTAAGTGACACAAAAGCAGCATAAGGAAGTTGCAAGGAAATTCATTCTTTTTCAAAATGTATTTAAACATAGATCCTCCAAATCAGTGGTACTGATATTCCTAAATCTCATTTGCTGAAGAGTGAGTCACAACTCTTACTAGACTTTCCCACAGCTCAATTCATTGTAGGCGGTAATGTTTTGCCAGAAATTTACTAAAACCTCTCACTTTATAGAAGAAAGTTAAACACAGAAGCTAACATAATAACCCTGATGACCAGATATGTCATATTCTCAATAGTCCTTTGGGTGCCTTTCTTGAATGTGTTTACATTCCAGAAATTATAAACTTTTCACCTTCTTTTTCTTCTGTATGCCTGCCACTGACTTGACGGAAAACAAGTAGAAAAATCTCATCTGTTCAGAAGCAGTTTCAAGTTGGTGCTCTCTATCTAAAATATCTGTGTAGCAAAGTTAAAATGAAAAATTAAAGATACTTATTTATCACTAACACAATCACAGAAATGTACCTAGAGTGGAGGCAAGTGACATAAAAACAGAGATCAGTGTAAATGACAGACGCATTCTGAAAATGTGCATACTTTCTGCTATTGTTGTCAGTGTGGTTTTATACTTCTTAAATATGATGATAATTTTTATTCACATAGGACATAGTTCTTTGGAGATCTGGGGAAGTGATGAAGCTCAGCTATTGTAGCATCTAAAATTCACAGGTTCATGATGACTTCCACTTTCCAACCTGGTTTTGACTTATTTAAGTGACTAAATAAAACAAGTGAATCAATATTTAAAGAAAGTTTTCTTTGCCTTGATTTTGTTTTTCTTAAACTTTTGAAGTTTGAGATGAGCAGAAAGATGTGCTTTTAAAGAATGAAGCCTTCAGTGGGATGCTTAAAATACCGTAGGACTTTTCTTTTTTCTTCAGTGCTTGATTAAAGGTACAGGCTGAAGCAAGAAAAAAAAAAATGAGTGAGCTCAAGTCATTCTTTCTAGATTTAGCTGCTTAACAGTGTCTGCTGCATTCTGTTGGTAAGGACCAGTTTGATCTCATTCACGGGTAAAGAGGTTAAAGATTATCGAAGGCATAGAAAAGTCCTTGTTGCTCAGTTAGCCAAAGTGATATACTAGCCACTTTTTTTCTCTTTGTAAGTTAACTCTCTCTCCCTTCTCTCCTTATCACTGATACGTTGTGCTAACAAGTGGTCTGATTCTTTGTCTTAGATCTACATCAAGGCCCCAAAGTAATGCCTGCATATATACTATTTTTAGTACATTTTTGCCCCTTCCTTTACTGCAGTACCTGCATGTTTGTCCTCACAGCTTACATAGGAAGACAAGTACCATCCACATGCCCATAGCCTCCATTAGCATGAATCATACAATACGATGCTGCCATTGATTATGTATCCCAGGCGAGAGATACTGGTGTTAGCCTCAGTACTAGGGTTGAGTGACTAAACTTGCCATAATGGGATGAAACTCTATGCATAGATAATTTATACCCATATCTTTTCATTTGGGTAAATAATAATCATAATATATAATATATATCATAATATAATAAGAATATAGTTATTATTATTATATTATTATTTTGATCCTCAACTTACCATCTCCCCTAGCCCTACGGAACTCATTCTAAATAAGACATTAATTATGAAATACTTATCATTTTTAATGTATAAAATATTATATGCTAGGCTCTACAGTTCCAAATGGAAAACCGAGGCATAGAAAGTTTATGTAACAAATACTATAATTATTGGGTGTAAGAAAGTAAAAAAGGGAAGAAAGGAAAGAAAGAAGCCATGGCATATTGTTGGCTCCCAGAAAACTTAATTGCAAGACAGAAGCAAATTTTTTTCTAATAAAATTTAATCAAGATTCCTTCAATTTTAGCTAAAAAATAAAATTTAGGACTTTGGAATTTGCTAAAAAAAATAGTTGATTACAACTCTGGAAGAGACTATTACTTCCTTCAACTTTTTCCCCTTGTTTGACTTAGAATTCTCAGTAAGGACAGTTTTTGCTCCAGTGTACAATTGACCATATTAAAGTTTGACAAAGAGAAGAAGAGACTGGTTGGGGGTGGGGAGAAGAATGGAAATGAAGAATAGGCAGTGGAAAGTATCTAGGTCAAGAAAATGAGAAAAAAAAGAATTTAGAGACAAAGTATCAGCACGCAAGTCTCAATTGTCTTTGTTACTGACTGTGTGGTCATTAGAAGGGTATTTTTCTTTGATAAAAGCATTATGTTTGTCTGTAAATTTAGTATAATAATAATAATAAGACATATGTCTATTCTTCTATAAGTATTTTTGAATGCTTACACTGTGGTAGGCTCTATGTTTAATTGTTGGGATACAATGATGGTCAAAAATGGTCACTTGCTCAGCATTCAAGGAATTTACAATAGAGTAAAGGAGAAATCCTGAACTTAAATGATCACAACAATATTCCAAAATGTGCTATTAACAAGAAGTACATGCTACTAAAACTTTAAATTAGGGGTAATCACTTAAGGAAATATGAGGTAGTTATGAGTAGAAGGGGGATTTGAAAGAAGAGTAGAAATTAACCAGATTAGTCTGGTTTGGGATGACAAGTATTTCTACCAGGGGATAGGAATAATTTAAAGACCCTATCATAGGAAAGAGCATGCTTTTTTTAAGAATTGGAAAATTATGAGCATGGTATAAAAGAAAGATCAAAAAGAAAGATGAAACCCAGATTGTCAACAGCAATTTACTTCATAGGCATCATGGCTACAATACATGAGAAAATGCTTGTCTAAGTACTTGGCAAACATACAGTTCTACATAAGCATTTGCTATTTTTGTGATGTTAATCCAGAAAGATTAGTTCTATTCCAGCAAGTGTAATAAGACTGAAATGTAGGAACACAGAAATTAATTTTAATTTGAATAACCTATGAGATTCTAGACTGGCTTAATATTATATATTGTGATATCTGTCTTAAATTGATCCAAAAACAATTTTCATAATCACATTGAAAAAAATTGCCTTTTGACCACTGAGGAACTGCACAGGTGATCCCCAGACCTGACTTGATGCATTATGTTTAGTAGGAATGAAAAAGAAAGCAACCAGCTATAAAAAAACTGTGCAACAATTATGATGGATACACAATTACACTATCTACCTTTGATTTATAAAGGATACCTACTCATCATTGAGAAATATGTGTGCTTTCTAATAAAAAACTGTTATAAGAATGTCTGCTTGTAATTATCCCAAGAGGAAATCTGAATGACCATTAATGCAGATTCCACACAGAAATATTGCATTTGCTTGCACTAATAAATAATGCCCTTTCTTAGTTTCTTAAAACAAGTAATTGAACACCTTTTTTCAGGTTAAATTTCCTTCTTTGTTTTAATAAACACTTCTAGGGTCATACCATGTGAGAGAACGAAACCATTCAATGCTTTTGGGCCCAAAAGTTGTTACTGCAAGGCTTAGGACTAAAAGGTTGACTATTCTGAACCATCAGTGAAAATTTTCTTAGCCTGTTTTTGGTTTGAAGATGTTTATAACTCATTCATCCCTCACCATTTCAGAGAGGTCCAAAGCCTTTGGTGGAAAGAGCCTTAAAATCATTAGATGAATAATAATGAGTTTAAAACATTTTCACATTAATATTGTTATAAAATTATTTAACTGATACAAATAGTTTTATTAAAGACACCTGGAAAACAGGATAAAAAATAATTCATCTAATTTCAAGTGTCAGAATGAGCCATGGAAAAACATTTTAAATGGGCGCTATGACATTTTTAGAGTTATTCTGTGAGGACAAAATCTAATTTAAAGAGAAATCTAGTTTAGTAGCAAAGACTGAGAAAGATGTTCAACCAAAGAAAATATTGAATATGGACACTGGAGATAAAGGAAAGCATACAGATATTCTCATAACAGCTGATGAATTAAAAACAGAGAGCTCAAAAATAATGTGGCGCTACTTTGGGAAGAAAGGCCTATTTCTTGGGCACGTAGGTCTTGGCTCTGCCTAACATCTTTCTGCCTGACATGCAGCCAGACACGAAACACACATCACTCTGGCATCTTAGTCTATCTTTATTTTTCATTTCAGCATTCCAGTCCATTCTCATGCCTGAAATTGCAATATTGGCACAATTGGTCTGGCAGCCCCCCAACTTCAATTTGCAATTGACCCTAGGCATGTCAACACAATCACCTAATCAGAACAAAATTTTTCCCAACTGTTCTCTATGCTCAAAAGCCTTCAATGGCTGATGCTTGCATACAGGATAAGTTCAAAATATTTAATAATATCCAAAGTCCTTCTCGGTTGAAATATTATCTGCCTTTTATATGCCACGAAGATAAAATTTACACTAATTTTGAAGAGAAGAGTGATTTCAAAAAAATATAAAACGATTGGAAGGTGATTGCCTCAGTGCCTTGTGATTAGTAGCCATTTGATAAACGTTTGCTGATTAAATTTAATTGGACATTCTTTCTTATTTCTTCCTGCCATAATATTCTTTACCACAAATATTTGAGGGTACTTTTCTTGCCCATAACCTTTGCCGTGAAACAACTGTATTCTGTAAAATGTTAATCTTCCCCACCCCCATCCACTATTCCAGCTGTGGAGCCATCTGTGGAAATTTCATCCAGGGAGGCCTCTCTCTATATTTTTCTCAGAAGCCTGGTCACTAATCCTCTACAAACAAAGATATGAACTCAGTCTAATCTTATAATGATTGAGCAGGGTAGGAGAAGGGGAGATAAGTGAATTAGTTCACTTAAAGGAGGAAAGAGAAGAAACAGGAGGTACTTTAAGACTAGCACTTCTTCTAGCATCTTAAAAATGAGTCCAAAAACATCTATTACTGAGATCAATTAATTTATTTCTAAACAACCAATTCTGTGACTCTGAATATGACTCTGAATATAAGAAATTGTTTATTCTCTGCTTAATATAACTTTTATTCTAGTTCTTAACAACTACTGTTGTTACACTAATAAAACATGTTTTCTGAAATAAAATATGTGTTCTAGTTCTTCGTTAATTCTGTCTTACACACACACACACACACACACACACACACACACAGCCACAGAAATTCTGAACTGACTTGATCATGCAAATAGTTATGTCTGTATTGTCAGCAAGAAATTATGGTATGGATGGGTGCTTCATTTAACCCCACACAAATAGGCATGATATTCTATGAGGTAGGCACTAATTTACCCCATGGTGAGAGAAAATGACAGAAAATAAAGAGCAGAATAAACTTGTTAAAATGCAGAAATCCCACTCACAGAAAAGAAGAGACCTCATGTCTACACAGCCTTTGAAAGAAAGCAAGTATTTTGGGCACTGAAGGCTTCCAAACTGCAGTTTTCCTAAAACCCTTTATTATCTTATACATCCCTCTTTTCTTTTTTTATATTTAATTAATTTTTGCTCCTTTTAACCATGGACATCTAACAGATTATCCCATCATTCTTCCCTAAATATCAGATATTCAATATACACTTCCTTAAGAGATGTATCTCACTGTCTTACCCAGGCTGGACACCAACTCCTGGGTTCAAGGGATTCTCCCACCTCAGTCTCCGTAGTAGCTAGCCAATATGCATCTTCACCTCCATTCATTTGTTAATTCCTTTTTTCTTCTAAAGTTTCTTTTCCCTTCTGTTCAGCTCTTACTTCAAAGATGAAATAAAATCTTTCTTCTAGGCTTTCTTCTGGGAAGCTTTTCCCAACATCTGCAACTTTAAGTGACCAGTCTCTCACTGAACTGTGACACTTTTGTATGTACTATTCATTTAGCACCTAATTTTCACTCCTTCATTTGACAGTTTTGTGAATATCTATCCTCTTACATCTGATTGTAATCCCTCAATGGTAGTTATCAGGTTTTAAGCATGTTTCTGTATTGAATGTAAACTGCAGTGCTCTGAAACTTCTTGATGCGTCACAAAACTTAGTTGACTATGAAGATGATAAGAAGACTAAGAAAAAGCTACAGGAATTTCAAATGACCTCGGGGGCAATGTTTCTCAAAATGTGATTTGAAGATGACCTCTCCTTCGAATTTGAAAAACTGATTATCAGGGATATAAATTTTTTAACAAGTAGTTCTACTTGATTAATATGTACCTACTACGTCATGAACTGACCAGATAGCCATGAAATTCCCCAACTGGCAAGAGCCATAAACGTTTGTTACTAATTTCTCACTAAAAGCAAGATAAAAATAGTGAACATATATGTATTATATCAGTGAGGTACAGGAGCACTAAGTTTTGGTCATTGGAATTGGGATTCCAGATTTTTCACATCACAATGTGTAGTATCTTATTCCACTCCTATTACAAAGTTGAATTTGCAGATACTGTACAAAAACTTTATGCCACAACCTACAATGGAGAAAATATTATTTTCAAGCAACTTTCTGGCTGGTATTGTAGAAGGACTTTGAAAAAGAGAAATATATTGATTTCCAATGTCACTGTGTTTGGCTTACAAAGGAATTTTCAGAATTATCTCAAATATTGGAAGCACAAGAGATGAATATAATTTTTAGGGGGTATAAGTCTCCAAAAATACAACAAGAAATTTCTGATTAGGCTCTTCACCAAACATAGCTTACAAAAGCATATTTTCACCTCAGACATCCCATTTCAATGATTCTGCCTATTGTTAAGTTGAATTCTCCTTCATCCACTATAGATTAATCCATTTCTGCAATTAAGATAGTGCTGGACACCAACTGACAAGGGAACAAAAAAGCGTAAAAACAAACCCACTGGCCAGAGAAAGTGGCAGGTGATGGTACACAATGAAGCCGTAACACCTGGCTGTTAATTTGGACAATTAACCTGTACTTCCTAAATTTTCTGTTTTCACATGAACCCGAGTGAACATGCACTGATCTCTCTCTCTGAATTGTCAAGGCAGATGTTGGTATAAAGCTGGCTTGACAGGTATACAAATATGCCGAATTATCCATCAACTAATTGCAGCAGTTGGCTGGAGCAGAGGTTAGCTCTGAGTGGCCAACCAGACAGTCAGATGCACAGTCTATCACTTTAAAGAAGAATCCAAAGGATGATGTTATTGATGATTTAAAGAAAACGTCTACTGTGATACATATGAAAACTAAATAAATTATAAAATGTGAATAATTTGCTACACTGACAGCAGCATAATTAAGGGATTTAGTTTCCCACACCCGTTTAATTCACTAATGTCCCTACTGAAACCATTAGCAGGGTGGCATTTGCTGTAATTGTAATTTTTTCCCCCTACATGTGCTTAATTTGCAGGAAGTTTAGCATCTGTGAAGCTGCTCATTTGACGGCCCCAGATCGGCATAGGGGAGAGGCTGAGGCAGCCTAAAATCTAGGCTAATATTATCACCTTTGCCATGCATGTTATTCCTCAATCTGGAGACCGGTGAGCTGGGAGAAGGAGTCCTGTGGGACGCATTAGACAATGACTAATCCCATCTGCAAAAGTATGCTTTTTGAGCTGGGCATGATGAGATTACAAAAATCAATTTCGGTGTTCATTGCAAGGCAAAGTATTTTCTCCCAGAAACATCTTTTTAAGGACATAGTAGCTAGAATCCAGGAGTGTGATAATTATTGGAAAGGGTTGAATTAGAGTTCTGGGACACTCGAAAAACATTTTATAATTTTCTGACCAAAGCCTACTTTTGCTAGCGAGACAATGAAGTGTGCACTGGTTAAAGCCTGGACTCCATCTTCAGTTCTCAGGGTAAACTGCTTCCAACATTGACCATAGTTTTGCCAAATCATTTCACTTTCTGTGCCTTTCTTTTTCTTTACACTAGGCAATAATAACTAGTACCTAATTGTAAGTATTTGTGAGGATTAAATGAATTAATACATAGACAGTATTTAATGTTTGACATAAAAATACAAGCAATATTAACTATTATTGCTATTCTCATGCAACAATATCAATAACTGCCCTAACAAATACCCTACCATGGAGTGAGACTCTTTTTTCCTTAATGATATAAATAAGTAATTTCTCCATGCATGTCTTTCAAAAAGTACATCCATTCTTGTGCTCTCTCACCCTCTCTATTTCCTTCTGTGTCTCTCTCTCATTCTCCCTCTTGTTCTTTTTCTGTCTCTCATTTATATCTCAATTTCAAAAAGTTAATATGGATTTTTCAAGTTTTGTCTCCTTTTGTTCAATTTTCTTTCTCTCTCTCTAGGTGTACATAAAGAAAAAGCAACATCTGTGATACTCCTTATACCACTTTGTGGCATGTGGATACTTCTTATACATCATTTCTGGAATGAGGTGACCATACATGACTAAAGATGGCCCCACACAGTTATTACAGATTTTGTAAAATTATGTTTCACATCCAAGAGAGATGTATAGATCTTTCAGCTCTTGCTACTGATTATGCCAGCACTTTGACAGCACTGATTCTTTAATCTTCTCTTGATTCTTCCTTAAAAAGTGTCTTTGAATAATTAATTTTGTGCATGGCCAACCACATAATTTATGGGGCCAGTGAAAAATGAGAATGTGAATCCCTTGTTAAAATTATTGAGAATTTCAGCTTAAGGAGATTTTGGGCTGAGACAA
>NW_012116855.1:1984040-2052468 GCF_000951035.1 Colobus angolensis palliatus | reverse complement strand
CCTTAGATACAGAATCCGAACTTAATCATAGTCATCTGTAACATTTGTATTGGTGGCTTACCAATAAGTATTGTTTTGTCTGACATGTGGACATAGGCTCTTATTTATAGGACTTTTTCACAGGTTGAAAATTGCTAAGTAACTATGTGTACTTTTTAAAAGTTGCAAATTTTCCTGACTCTTCAAGAGCTTCCCTGAATATTTTAGAAAAAGATAATATAAAAAAGAACACAAATTTCATACTTAAATATAAACCTTTTGTGTCAGCTCTAAAAGAAAACTATCAGTTGACTGGTTGGGGAAAGGAAAATTTAGCATAAAGAAAATGAAGGAGCAGCAAAAGAAATAAGAAAAAAAAAAGTGATGCACCTGAGGACACATAAATTCTCCTCTGATTTAGCTTCCGTTTGTATCACATTAATATTTTTGTTGTTTAATCTATTGCTTTTATTACCTAACCTTGTTTACGAATGGGATGCCTTATTTTTTTCTTTCTTACACTGAAAAACCAAAATATTTCAGTAACATTTTCTTAAATGTATCTGTTATTTTTCACAACTGTTATTTTTGTTTTGAGAATTTTTCATGACAATAGAATTTAAAATTATAACATCGTTGACTGTCATTTCAAGTTTCACTGCTCAACTTTCAATATTATTATTATTATTTCTAAGAAAATCAATGGAAATACTGCAAAGCAGAATATTATGCTATAAGGTAAGAAAACTATAGAAAATTCTAACAATAACCAAGAAATAATACTAATGGCCTTAGATCTCTACATACCAATTCACGAAGCATTAGTAACTAAAGGAGTATAGTTATTGTTCTAATACAGTGACATAAATGAAATCCTTCAGGTATCGCTGCTCTGTGATTTTCAGTATTATTATATAGATGTATTACCTTAAACCTTATTAAAAGATGATATATACATTTTAATGTACATATTCAAAAAGACCTGTGAGGACATCAATATTATGGCCAAATTTGTAGGAAATGAAGCTCAGAAGAGTTAAGTGATATTTTCCAACATTATACAGCTAACAGCAAAACATCCTTGGAGAACTTGTGGGAAAGAAAGGGTGTCAGAATCAAAGAGCAGAAGTGACATCGTTGTAATAATTTATTATAAACAATAAATTATTTGGAGAGGTGGAAGGAATAAATGATTGGCTCATGAAACATAAAAGAGAACTGCCACACGTCTACTTACTGATTAATTCGTGTTTGCACCCATTTATACATTTATTCAAATACTCTTTCCTTTAATAAATGCACACCGTTGAAAACTGCAATGAATGCAGATGGTTGTCTCATTCAACTAAAAGTGGTGAATTGAATACATTCTGGACCTTTCTTGCTGACAGTTTCATCACTGCGAGGCTAGGAAATGATGAGAAAACTTATACCATGAATAGAATTCTGCCAAGCAGGAAGAATATTTGCTGAAGTGGAAGTGGTGGGAATCTCATGAAGAACAGGAACAGCCAGTAAAAGTCATTACAAAAGGCAGATTTGAAAATCTTTAAAATATTTTTCTTCAGACTCGGCTGCAAATTAAAATAATCCAGGGAGTTTGTTTTTTTCAATAAAGTATTCATAGAACCCCTCCCCAGATATTTTGTTTTAATTAAATGAAGCCCAGGTGAGTGTATGTGTGTGTGTGTGTGTGTGTGTGTGTAGATGGTGTGTGTGATTCTGTTGTGTGTTTGTATGCTCCCTTAGGTTTCAGAAATAAATGCAGGAAGGATAAACCAGAAACGGCAGAAAAAGGTGCCTAAATGGTAGAGTGGAAATAAAGAAGAGAGACTAAAGCTGGGAATTAAGCTGCTCTAAGAAAGCATTTTGAGCTCTGATTTTAAAACGTATAAATGTTATATAAATTTTAAAAACAAAATTAAAAAGGAAGGGAAACCAGGGTAAATACTAAAATTAAAAGTAAACAGAAACCAGTGAGCAAGAAGTCTAATTGCACACTTAGTAGGCTAGAGTGTAAAAACAAAAATGTTACAAACACACGTGTAGTTTACATAATAGATGTACTTGATATGTGTATTTTTATCATGATCTTGGTATAGTAATTCTTAATTTTTTTGTTTTACTGTAGGATACAGCAAAATAAATGCAATTATATTTCTAATAGCCAGGGTTGCCACCGTGGGTGAATAAATATACAAATATGGAATGAAAGAGAATGTGAAAGAACCCTATGGTGTTAGATTTCAACTGCACTTATTAATACAGAGTTTTGCTTAGATGTATCCCTCATTGTAGGTCTGCTTGCTGAAAGGACATAGAAACAATAAAACCATAGTAGTCACAAGCACACACAGTAGTACTCAGATCAGGTTTCTAACCACTGCTAAAAGGAACTAGTACTCTTTGGAAAGTCGAGGCAGGGAATAACTTCTTTTGCCAGAAAGCAAGGAAGATCTCAAAGATGAGGATATCTTCATTCAGTTTGAACAGAATCCCAGTGGCCAAATTTGGGAAAAATTTAGCATAAAAATGACAACGATAGATTATAATACATTGAATAAAACAAAAATCCATTAATCTCTAATACTCAAAGTAAGGGAGAAGAAACAGAGATGACAGTTTTTGTTTTGTTTTGTTTTGTTTTGTTTTCCTGAGTTTCGCTCTGTCACCCGGGCTGGAGTGCAGTGGCACGATCTCGGCTCACTGTAAGCTCCGCCTCCCGGGTTCACGCCATTCTCCTGCCTCAGCCTCTCCAGTAGCTGGGACCACAGGCGCCCACTACCATGCGTGGCTAATTTTTTGCATTTTTAGTAGAGACGGGGTTTCACCGTGTTAGCCAGGATGGTGTTGATCTCCTGACCTCGTGATCCACCCACCTGGGGGTCAGGGAGCCTCCCAAAGTGCTGGGAACACAGGCGTGAGCCGCTGTACCTGGTCCGACGCTGTAAGTTTTTAAAAGAATGTCTGATAATAAAGGTAGAGGAAAACATCGAGTTAAAAGGTCACTGTTTTTTTAACCACCAGTGTAATAATTGGTAAGGGTCATCATTAATTAATAAAACTATTCTGACATTTTTACAGTCTCATATCATTGCACCACAAATAGCTTATTTGTTACAGAAGGGGAAAGACACCTTTGGAAAGGAGAGCTCTAGTGGGAAACATTTGAACATAGGATCCAAACTTACCATCGCCAGAACTGAGACAAACTACATCATGCATTTACTGATATGATGCAGTGAGAATAACCTACCAAGACCTGTGGAGCAAAAGTCCTAACTGTTTGGCTTGATTCTAATCATGGGGAAATAATCAAACACGTGGGATATTTTATGGGTCAACTACCTTAGACTTACAAAACATCATTGTTGTAGCAAAAAATATTCAACAAATCAAAAAAAGAAAGAAAAAGGAAAGGGGAAAAGACCGACCCAGGTATTGTTCTAGAATGAAAGCAATTAGAGATATTACAACCCAATACGCTATATGTCTTTCGTTTACCTCTAGGATAGAAAAATTTTTAAAAAAAGCTATAAAAGAAAAGTTTGGGGATAAGGGAAGTAAATGAAATATAAATTATATTTTAGATTATATTATTTTATAAGTATTAAATTATTGAATATGTCAATGGCCAAGTTATATAAAGAAATGTTTTTGTTCTTAAACATGTGTTAAAATTTTAGAGCAAAAATATTGAAACTTCAAGTGCCTCTGTGCATGTGGAGAGAGATTATGGGGTGAAAGACAAAAACAAAATATGTGGCTTGTTTGGAGGTTCTACCGGGGCAGCACAACTACTCTAATACCCTTGACCAAAGAATAGTCTTCCTCCATTGAAGAAAGTCCTCCTCTTCCACTGAGCAGGCAGCTTGGGAAGGACACACATGGAGCTGTAGGGGAGGAAGGTAGCACCTGCCTAGCCAGTTACACCTGCTGAATCAACCTTGGCAATCAGTGGAATAACAGAGGTCATTATGTTAAATGAATTCAGCCAACCACTTAAAGACAAATTTTGCATGTTCTCATTTTTATGTGGGAACTAAAAAAAGTGGACAGGTATACTCACTGTTGCCACTTTTATTCAACATAGTACTAGAAATCCTAGCCAGAGCAATTAGCCAAGAAAAAAGAAATAAAAGGCATCCAACCATGAAGGGAAGGAGTAATATTGTCTCTGTTTGAAGATGATGTAATTTTATATAGAAAACTATCAAAGACTTCACCAAAAACTATTAGAACTGATAAACAAATCAGTAAATTTGGAGGATGCAAAATCAGCATACAAAAATCAATAGCATTTCTATACATGATCAGCAAACTATCCAAAAAAGGAATTAAGAAAATGAAAACAATCAACAGAGTGCAGAAACAACCTACAGAATGGGAGAAAATATTTGCAATCTGTACATCTGACAAGGAGTTAAGATAAAAAATATATACAAGGAACTCAAACAACAGAATAACAAAAATACAAATAGGCAAATTAAAAAATGATGAAAGTCTGGAATAGACATTTATCAAAAGAAGGCATACAAATGGTCAACAGATTTGTAAAAATGTTCACCATCACTAATCATCAAGGAAATGCAAATCAAAACCATAGTGAGAAATCAACTACCCCCAGTTAGAATGTCCTTTATCAAAAGACAAAATATAACAAGCATGGGAGAGGATGTGGAGCAAAGGGAATCTTTTTCATTGTTGCTGGAAATGTAAATTACTAGAGCCATTGTGGAAAACAGTATGAAACTTTCTGAAAAAAATGTAAAAATAGAAGTACCTTATGATCCAGCAATCCCACTTCTAGGTACATACACAAAAGAATTCAAATTAGTATATTGAAGAGAGAGCTTCACTTCCATGTTCATCACAGCACTATTCACAATAGCCAAGATGTAGAATCAACCTAAGTGTCCATCAGTGTATGAAAGAATAAAGAAAATGTGGCGTGAGTACACAGTGGAATACTATTCAGGCATAAAATGAATGGAATCCTGCCATTTGCAATAACACAAGTGAATCACATAGAAGTGCAGAGTAGCATGGTGGTTACCAGGGATTGGGGAGATGGTGGTCACAGGGTAAAAAGATTCACTTAAACAGGAGAAATAATTTTTGTGATCTACTTCTCAGCATGTTGACTATAGTTAATTATAATGTGTATATTTTAAAATTGCTGAAAGAGAAGATTTTTAAATGCTTGTAATACAAAAGAATGAAAAGTATGTGAGGTAATGTGTATTTTAATTATCTTGATTTAATCATAAGTGTATAATATATATATTTATCAGCAGACAACATTGTACCTGATAAATATATAATTATTGTTAATTAAAATATAATGATTAATACAACAAATAAAAAGTAATATAATTTATCAATTAATATAGAAACTTTAACTTCACCATTAATTAAAAAAAAACACAGAAATTAATGCACTTATAATACCCATTATGAAAGAGGTTCAGTAAAATTATACTTATAAAAGCTCCCTGGAAGACAGCTTTGCAAATACTTACCTAAAGCCTTAATAATACTTTTTTTTTTTACTTCAACTTAAACCTGGAAATTTTATTTCAAGAATTAGGAAGTTCTAGCCAGAGCAATCGGGCAAGAGAAAGAAATAAAAGGCCTCCAAGTGGGACAGAAAAGATGTCAAGCTATGTCTCTTTGCCAATGATATGATTTTATACTTAGAAAACCCTAAAGACTCTGCCAAAAGTCTCCTGGTAAATGAGTTCGGTAAAGTTTCAGGATACAAAATTAATGTACAAAAATCAGTAACATTTCTGTCCACCAATAACATTCAACTTGAGAGCCAAATCAAGAACACAATCCCATTTTAAAAGCCAAAAAATAAAAACTAAAATACCTAAGAATACATCTAAATGAGGAGATGAAAGGTCTCTACAAGGAGAACTACAAAACACTTCTGAAATGAATCACAAGTCACACAAATGAAAAAACATTCCATGCTCATGGATAGGAAGAATCAATGTCATTAAAATGGCCACACTGCTCAAAGTAACCTGTGGATTCAATGCTATTCCTGTAAAACTACCAATGCTAGTTTCCACAAACTAAAAAATAATATTATAAAAATCATATGGAACCAAAAAAGAGCCCTAATAAAGCAATAGTAGAGCAGAAAGAACAAAGCCAGACATATCACATTGCATGACTTGAAAATATGGTATAAGGTTATAGTAACGAATAGAGCATGGTAGTGGTATAAAAACAGACATATAGACCAATGAAACAAAATTTAAAAACCTAGAAATAAAGCCATACACTTACAGCTATCTGATCTTCAACAAAATTGACAAAAATAAGCAGTGGGGAAAGGACTCCTTAATAAATGGCACTGGGATAGCTGGCTAGCCATACGCAGAAGAATAAAACTGGATTTCAACCTTTCACTACATACAGAAATTAACCCAAGATGGATTAAATATTTAAATATAAGACCTCAACTGTAAGAATTCTAGAATAAAACCTAGGAAACACCATTATGGACATCGGCCTTGGAAAATAATTTATGACTAAGTTCGCAAAAGCAATTGGAACAAAAACAAAAATTGACAAATGGAACCTAATTAAATTAAAGAGCTTTTGCATGGCAAAAGAAACTGTCAAAAGAGTAAACAGATAACCTAGAGAATGGGAGAAAATATTCACAAACTATGCATCCAACAAAGGTCTAATATCCAGAATCGATAAGGAAATTAAAAAATTGAACAAAGAACAAATAATTCTATTTAAATATGGACAAAAGACATGAACAGACACTTCTTGAAAACATAACATAACCTGGCTGAAGTGGCTCATGCCTGTAACACCAGCACTTTGGGAGGCTGATGTGGGAAGATCACTTGAGCTCGAGAGTTAAAGAACAGACTGGGCAACACAGGGAGACCCTGTCTCTAAAAAATAATAATAATAATAATAATAACAAACAATAAATAAAAAAGAAGACATGTAAGTGGCCAAAAACCATGAAAAGTGTTCAACATCGCTAATCATCAGAGAAATGCAAATCAAAACCACAATGAGATACCATCTCTCACCAGTCAGAATGGTTATTACTAAAAAGTCAAAAAACAACAGATCCTGGCAAGGCTGTGGAAAAGGGGAACACTTATATACTGTTGGTGGAAATGTTAATTAGTTTAGACACTGTGGAAAGCAGTTGAGATTTCTCAGAGAACTTAAAAGAGAACTACCATTTGGCCCATCAGTTCCATTACTGGGTATATATCCAAAGAATTGCTCTGCCAAAAAGACACATGCCTTGTCTGTTTGCAGCGCTATTCACAATAGCAAAGACATGGAATCAACCGGGATTTCCCTCAGCAAAGGACTGGACAAAGAAAATGTGAAACATATACATTGTGAATACTACATAGGCATAAAAAGATAATAAAATTATAAAATTATGCCCTTTGCAGGAACACGAATGCAAGTGGAGGCCATTATCCTAAGCAAATTAATGTAGGAGCAGAAAAAAAAATACCACACGTTCCCACTTGTAAGTGGGAGTTAAATATTAGCTACCACAGGATAATAGACACTGGGGACAAGTAGAGGGAGAGGGTGGGAGGAAGAGGAACAGGGGTTGAAAAACTATTGCGTGCTATGCTTAGTAACTGGGTGATAGGCTCAATCATACCTCAAACCTCAGCATCATGTCATATACCCAAGAAACAAACCTGTACATGCACCCCCTCAATCTAAAATAAAAGTTGAAAATTTTTAAAAAAAGAATTAATGATTTGAAATTAAGGATACACTTAAGACTTAAGTACAAAAATGTTTACCATAGCATTGTTTATAATTGTGACAAATTAGAAATAGCCTAAGTAGCAAAAGTAAAGGCTTGGTTAAATAAATTGTTGCACATATATACAATTGAACATCTCGTGGCCATTAAAATATACATAGGACAATTATGTTTATTAATGTGAAAATGTCAGCATATAGAAAAAATAATGAAAGGTTATAAACTAGCACAAATCTTTTTTATTTACAAAACAAAATAAGTTTATATAGTATACATAAACAAAAGGAGATTCAGTAAATTATTATGTTTAGCTAATTTTGGTGAGATGAAGGTGTTTTTTCTTATTAGGTATTTTCATTTTCTAGCATTTAAAAATATTAATGCATATGACTAAAAAATATTATCAAAAAAAGAATATGCATATAAAAAAGATTGTAAGGGCAACTAAGGGAGCTCTAAATATCACTCCAATTTTGAAGACTTTATTCAAATGAAATACAGGAGCATTTCTAACACTATCATTACGTAGTATGAAGGCAGTATCAGGAGGGTCGAGGTCACATTGAGCTTAGAATAACACAAAATAAGATAAAAGGGGATTTTTTTTTTTTCAGAGCAAGAAGAGAAAGAAGAGAAAGGGTGAAGAAAAGACAAAGAAGAAGGCGAGAACAAAAAAAGACAGAAAATAAGAACCCTTTACAACATTTTTCTGTCAAGAAAAGTGATGTTCAGATTTTTAAAGGCGGAACAAAGTTTACTAAGAGAATCAATGCCTGTAATATGCAAAAACAATTGCAAGAAAGCACTTACATATTAGGGACTCTGATACATGGGCAAAGGTAGTAACAGAAGGAAATGGAGCAAGGAAACTGGGACAAGTCAAAGTAAATCGTTATGCAAAAATTTAAAAGATGGGATGAACTGAAGGGAATGTCTAATATTTGCAAGTAAATGGAAATTCCAGGAGTACAAGACCCTGACAGTAAATACAGCTGCTCTGCAAGGAGGCTGCCTTAAAACTGCTCTGGCGATAGAGCTGCAAGGCCCTCTCAGCCCAACTAAGACTTCAAAAATCTCTGTAATTCATCGAACTAGTCGTCCAGCTAACTGATTTGTGTGCAATATGAACTGCTTGCTTTCAAGTCTTTACAGGAAGATCATCTATTAAAATAAGAATAATCTTTGAATAAATCATAGCTCTCATTATAAGATATATTAATATCATTGATTAAGTGATATTAATATTATTAGTTGATATTAATTAATAAATAATGTATAATACCTTGTGATTATTAATGCTGAGCATTTATCAAATGTTTATTTCATAACAGACAACCCTGATGTATGCTTTTATTTACATTAGAACACTAAATTATTGCATCTACACTGTGAAGTAATTGCAGTTATGTTTTCCAGTTTACATACAAGAAAAACATCCGTAAAATGGAAACATTTAAATGACTACTAAAACACTGTACTTTTTACCTTCCTTGATGGATGTCCTAGCATTCAAGAGTCCTTAGTGAATAATATAAGGGAATTTCATTTGTCCTAGTAATTGTCATATATTTTATTTCTAATTGATTACTTTTTGTATGTTCGTTAATTTTTTTGTCATTTTACTTATGCTTCATTGTGTAACATAATTTGATGTTCTATGCCATATCTTTTAGGTTACAAAAAGAAATGTAGGGTGACACTGTGAAATAAAAAACATTTTAAGTAAAGATCCCTGGTATGAAAACTAAGTTGGAGTTAGACAGCTAGATAGCAGTCTATTTACAGCTCTGCAAATGACTTTCTCTAGTACATCTGGTTCAAACTGACAACACTTTTTTGATGCTCTACATGCATCTGGATCTCCTGTAGAAAAACATTTCCTCACATTACATTGCACTGCTGCAGGAATCAAACTGATTATAAACTGGTAAACAGGCTGGTATACAGGCCACATGATTGATTTTTAATTGTTGCAGTTACTTTCGTAAGACAGCCTGTCAGGAGAGCTTAAGTTAATGACAATAATTAGGTCTCTTATTTCTAATAAAAATATTCCATGTACAATTGTTCTATCTTGACTATTAAGTGGATCGACAAAAGAGAAAATATGTCTTTCTGCAACAGTGTCTTCTGACCTATTAACATAAAAGCTACACTATCAATTTTCATTGTACATGCTTGTTAAAATTAGAAAATAAACACATTTGAACATTTTCTACCATGTCTCATCTCAAATGATGTTTTTGATCTCAACAGCAGACTTGAAGGAAGTGAGTTTTGCTTGATTTGTTGTTGTTGTTGTTGTTTTTAATACCAGATCTTCTTACCTTTTCTGTTAGTGTGTGTTTATGAGAAATCAGTACTTTCTTGTTCTGAGACAGATAAAAATGAATATTGTCACGCAACTGTGCTGGGTGTAAGTAGAATGGGAGGCATTAGAACATGTCCACTGTACTACCCCAGCAGAAATATTAAGTCTGAAGAAACATCCTACTTTAGACCTTCCTAACATAAAAAATTGTGTGGGAAGTCAGTGGGCATCCTTGGTGGACTCTCCAAACTCCAAGGATACTGCTCTTATTTTTTTTTTTTGAGACGGAGTCTCGCTCTGTCGCCCGGGCTGGAGTGCAGTGGCTGGATCTCAGCTCACTGCAAGCTCCGCCTCCCGGGTTTATGCCATTCTCCTGCCTCAGCCTCCCGAGTAGCTGGGACTACAGGCGCCCGCCACCTCGCCCGGCTCGGTTTTTGTATTTTTTAGTAGAGACGGGGTTTCACCGTGTTAGCCAGGATGGTCTCGATCTCCTGACCTCGTGATCCGCCCGTCTCGGCCTCCCAAAGTGCTGGGATTACAGGCTTGAGCCACCGCGCCTGGCCTGTACTGCTCTTCTTAATGTGATGTTTCACAAATGAGTGGATTCTAAGGGAAGTTTGTAACAGCATCTGAAAAAAATTACAAGAGTAAGTACTAATTTGGACAAAATAATCCATCTCCAAAAATACTGAATAATGGATGCTGTGAGTAACTTCCCAGCTTAAGCTACCTTCCTCCCACTGTCAGAATGATTGCTTTGTTTGTCGTACCTAAACTGCATATGAGAAACTATCCATTTACTTATAGTGGCATTAAATCCTCTTTCCTACAAACTGTAAAAGCTCCATTTGCTCAACTTGCCAACTTTTATCCTACCTACCAACTATGCAATCAGAAATAGTACAAAATGTGGGGCCAACAAATTGCTGAACTATTCTATCAAACAATATGTCAAGGTCTAGGTCTTTACTGCCTTTTAAGAAAATTTACCACTTTTCTTGTGTGTGCTGATAATCTATAGCTCATACAGATGGCAGTTATACCACTCTCGTTGCCCTCCATTCACCACTACCTTAAAAGACACACTGATATTTATGAACACATAAAATCACACATGACCTATTTATCTAACCTACACATTCCATTATAACATCAACTCAATCCTCAGCCATGAATCGTTTTCTGAAAAATTTAAGTATTCTCTAACAAATTTGTCAGAGGTGGGTAAGAAGTTAAAATTACCCAAATATATACAGGTTTCATAAGAAAATAATAATGTATTAAACTAAAAATTAAACCGTGATTAGAATGTTGGACATGTTTTTCTTTACTGGCAAGTGGTAGAAGATAGAAAATTGTAAACCCGTTATTTCTGATTATTTCATAGTTTTTACATTATATTTTCGATACAGAAAAAAATATGATTTATATATAAGCATATGTGTATTTACCGTGAGCTTCTTTACATAATTTTTATGTGCACAAATTATGCCTGTAACTACTCAAAACAGTTTTCTATAGAAATTATCATTTCAAGAAAATACACTCTGATAAAATGGTAATTGTAATAATAATCATAGCTAACATTATTGAAGGATTATTTAGGAACTAAGCCCAGTTCTAAGGGGCTCTCTGTATTAGCTAATTAATTATGACATTCCTATGAGGTAAGTACTCAGGAACCACATTTTACAGATGAGTAAGCTGCAAAGTTGAAAAGACGATTTGAACATTAGATAAAGTACTTCCTCAAATTGAACTACTCCTTGTGTTTAAAGTAAGCATTTTAGTAGCTGTGTTATTACCTATTCCAAGACATTAGGTTGCCGTAGTAAGTTATGGCTCAGGGTAGTAAATAGTCTAGATGATTTCAACTCATAAACAGAGTATAATTCTTGAATATGATTTAAATAGATCATCCTAAAACTGAACCCTGACTTGACTTGCAACTTGGTTCTGAAATGGCACAATGGTCCAATAACAGACACATTTGGCAAAAAGTAAAATACAAGTGTTTATTAGGCAGTTTTTAATAAATGAATCGAAAGAAATAAACAACTATTGACCTGAAAATATTTCTTCAATTTATTAAACATATTTGGAGAGCTATAGAAGGAAAAGCCCCTGACATAACAGATAAAATAAACTATGTCTGAAAGAAATACTAAGTTTCAAGCAAAAATAGTAAGCTGTAGGGGTTACTGCACTGTCCCATATGGGAGTCGCTGTCCACATGTGGCTACTGGACACTTGCATAAGTGGCTAGAACAAGTTTGAATATGGTGTAAGTACAAGTAAGTACAAGATCCTTAATTTCACAGACTTAGTATTAAACAAAGGTAAAATATCTCATCAATAATTATTTATATTGATTACATTTTTAAAATATACTATTTATGATGTAGATATTGGATTAAATAAAAAATATTATAAATCAATTATGACTTTTATTTTACTCCTTTAATGTGCTTATCACAAAATTTTAAATTATTTACAAGCCTCTCTTGTTCTAAAACATGTGGATGGTGCAATAATTTTCACTCTTGCTTTAAGGATACGATAATATATTAGTCTCTATAGATAAGAGCGTTATAAGAAATTATGTTTAAAAGTCTTAAGATAGGAAGCCTTTAGAAAATCATATGCATAATATACTACTACTGCAATGTATTGCTTAATGACAGTTGAGTCAATGATTAACTGCATATATGAGTTAATCCCATAAGATTATGATGGGACTAGCCTCACTGTATTTTTACTGTACCTTTTCTATGTTTAGGTAGGTTTAGGTACACAAATACTTACCATTGTGCTACAATTGCCTGCAATATTCAGTCTGGTAACATGCTGTACAGATTGGTGTCTAGCAGCAAAAGGCTATGCCATATAACCTGCATTTGTAATAGGCTATACAATCTAGGTTTGTGTAAATACACTGTAATGTTCACAACAACATTACCTAATAACATATTTCTCAGAACATATCTTTGATGTTAAGTGACACATGACTATATATAGGTCACTTTAAAAATTGAAATTAAAAGCCAAAATTGTAAATTAATCTGTATTTTTTTTCAAAAGTCATTACATGGTAGGTTTTTAATAAAGAAATGAAATGTGTTTACTCAAAAGCAGATGCAAAAACAAATCAGAAACTATGACACATGCTAATCAGAACACATACACACACAAAGAGTTGTCATTATATGAGAGAAATAAAAGGTGCCGAAGAGGATCCAATTGCTTAAAGACCTTTCATGGTACAAAAAAGAATACAAATTATAACAACAAATATTAAGGCTGTGCTTAATAGTGGTTAGGGGCATTGTTTCTGCCCCTACTCTTCCTTGATTCCAGATCTGCCACAGAAACCGTGTGTCCTTAGGCTGGTTGCTTAGTGTTATATTCCTGGTTCTAGCTACGTAGAGCCTGAGACAAAGGTTTGTATGCCAGTGGTTTGCTTAATTGTCTGACCCAAGGGAGAAGGCATTCAGGACAACTGGAATAAAAGAAAAGGAAGGAAAGCCAGTACAAGAATGTCTTAGCAAGTTGGATACTGACTTCAAGATCTTCTAAGAAATTTTATAAAATGTCAGAGCTGTCTGTATCAGGAGGAAATGGGGAGAGCACATTTCCCATTGTCTCCTGACACCCATGGATTAAGAATAGATGCACAGTTCTTCAGATTTTATTGATTCATGTTCTGGTTACATGGCCCTGAGTTATGCTTGTGCAAACATAGAGCTGTGGTTGTTTCATATTGTCGTGCAGAGAAGAGCTAAGAGCAAGATATGAGAGGTATGCTTAGCCAAGAAATGGTGTGACTTCACCTTTGTTAAGCCCAGCCTTTGGAACTGGTCACTGCAGCAGTGGCTGAAAGAAGAGGTAAAGCAAAGGAATTCTGAAATGATGTACAAGATGTGAAAATATTAAATACTCACTTTCCCTGCTGACATCCATGTAAGATGGGACTTGCTCCTCCATGCCTTCTGCCATGATCGTGAGGTCTCCCCAGTCATATGGAACTGTAAATCTAATTACACCTCTTTTTTTTTTTCTTTTTTTTGCAAATTGCCCAGTCTCAGGTGTGTCTTTATCAGCAGCATGAAAACAATCTAATACAGTAAATTGGTACCAGGAGTGGGGTGTTCTGCAAAGATACCTGAAAATGTAGAAGTGACTTTGGACCTGTGTAACAGGGAGAGGTTGGAATAGTTTGGAAGGCTCAGAATAAGACAGGAAAATGTGGGAAAGTTTGGAATTTCCTAGAGATTTGTTGAATGGCTTTGCCCAAAATGCCTAAAAAAAGTGATATGGACAGTAAGGTCCAGGCTGAAGTGGTCTCAGATGAAGGTGAAAAACTTGTTGCAAACTTTAGCAAAGGTGATCCTTCTTATGTTTTAGCAGAGAGACTGACAAACTTTGGTCCCTACCCTAGAGACTTGTGGAACTTTGAACTTGAGAGAGATGATTTAGGGTATCTGGCAGAATAAATTTCTAAGCAGCAAAACATTCAAGAAGTAACTTTTGTGCTGTCAAAAGCATTCAGTTATAAAAATGAAAAAGACCATAAAAATCTGAAAAACTTGCAGCCTGACAACGCAAAAGAAAAGAAAAATCCATTTTCTGAGGAGAAATTTAAGCTGGCTGCAGAAATTTGCACAAGTAGCAAGGAGCCAAATGTTAATCCCCAAGACAATGGGGAAAATGTCCCCAAGGCATGTCAAAGGTCTTCAACACAGCCTCTCCCATCACAGGCCCAGAGGCCTAGGAGGAAAAAGTGGTTTTCTGGGCTGGGCCCATGGTCCCTGAGCTGTGTGCAGTGTAGGAACTTGGTACCTTGTGTCCCAGTCCCTCCAGCCATGACTGAAAAGGGCCAACATAGAGCTCAGGCCATGGTTTCAAATGGTGCAAACCCCAAACCTTGACAGCTTCCACATGGTGTTGAGCTTATGGGTACAAGAAGTCAATAACTGGGTTTTGGGAACCTCTGCCTAGATTTCAGATGTATGGAAACACCTGAATACCCAGGCAGAAGTTTGCTGCAGGGTCTGGGCTCTCATGGAGGACTTCTGCTAAGGCAGTGCAGAAGGGAAATGTGGGGTTAGGGTCCCCAAACAGAGTCCCTACTGGGGCACTGCCTAGTGTAGCTGTGAGAAGGGGGCCACTGTGGTCAAGAACACAGGATGGTAAATGCACCTACAGCTTTCACTCTGTGCCTGGAAAAGCTGCAGATACTCAATGCAATCCCATAAAAGCAGCTGGGAGGGAGGCTGTACCCTGCAAAGCCACAGGGGCAGAGCTGCCCAAGACCATGGGAACCCACTCTTGCATCAGTGTGACCTGGAAGTGAGACATGGAGTCAAAGGAAATCATTCTGGAACTCTAAGATTTGACTGCCCAATTGGATGTCAGACTTGCATGGGCCCTGTAGCACTTTCATTTTAGCCAATTTCTCCCATTTGGAACAGTTGTATTTACCCAATATCTCTATCCCCATTGTCTCTAGGAAATGACTCGCTTGCTTTTGATGTCACAGGCTCATAGGAGGAAAGGACTTGCCTTGTCTCAGTTGAGACTTTGGACCATGGACATTTGGGTTAATGCCAAAATGATTAAAACTTTGGGGGACTGGGGCCGGATGCAGTGGCTCACACCTGTAATCCCAGCACTTTGGAAGGCCGAGGCCAGCAGATCACCTGAGGTTGGGAGTTTGAGACCAGCCTGATCAAAACGGAGAAACCCCGTCTCTAGTAAAAATGCAAAAATTAGCCAGGCATGGTGGTGTATGCCTGTAATCACAGCTACTCTGGAGGCTGAGGCAGAAGAATCACTTGAACCAGGGAGGCGGAGGTTGCGGTGAGCTGAGATCGTGCCATTGCACTCTAGCCTGGGAAACAAGAGTGAGACTCTATCTCAAAAAAGAATAAATAAATAAATAAATAAATAAATAAATAAATAAATAAATAAACAAACTTTGGGGGACTGTTGGGGAGGCATGACTGGTTTTGAAATGTGAGGATATGAGATTTGGCAGCGGCGAAGGGCAAAATGATATGGTTAGGCTCTGTGTCCCCACCCAAATCTCATCTTGAATTGTATTCCCATAATTCCCATATGTTTTTGGAGGGACCTGTTGGGAAATAATTCAATCATGGGGGGCAATTTCCCCCATACTGTTCTTATTATAATGAATAAGTCTCATGAGATCTGATGGTTTGATCAGAGTTTCCGCTTTTGCATCTTCCTGATGCTCCCTTTGCCTGCTGCCATTCAAGTAAGACATGACTTGCTCCTCTTTGCCTTCCGCCACGATTGTGAGGTTTCCCCAGCCATGTGGAACAATAAGTCCAATTAAACCTCTTTCTTTTGTAAATTGCCCAGTCTCTGATATGTCTTTATCAGCAGTGTGTAAAAGACTAATACAGATGCCTATAAATCCTACTTTTTCACTGGGAAATGGGACTGAGAATGTGGAGGTTCAGTCAGGGTGGTGGGAGAAATTGTAAAATTATAGGAAATAACACAAACCCTCTTGGAAGGCCTGGGGGTTTGCATAAAGTGTTTGACTGAAGGTAGCTGGATTCTCTTAAAATCTTAGGGCATAGATACATAGGAATGTAGAATAGTTTATCTAAATAGCTTGTTTATTCATGTGGTCCTAAGATCAACCTTTGATCAACTACCAGGAGTATAATTGCTCTCTACTCAGGAGGTCGGCAATATCAATTACCCTCTAGTGGTGTTTACTCAAGGCCTTTGTCATTTAATCTATACTGAATAAATGCGAGTTTTGCTGGCTGATGGGCTGCAACTATTAACAGCATCCTCCTTGGTGTCTATGAGTGGCCCGGACCCTCAGCCAGACTGACAGGCAAAGTATCTGTTTTAGTATATGTCATTCATCTCTCATTTGGTCAAGGTCTGTGGGACTGACCCCCACATGAGGCCCTTCCCTCCCCTCCCCTCCCCTCCGCTCCCCTTCCTTCCTTCCTTCTTTCCTTCCTTCCTTCCTTCCTTTCTCTCTCTCTCTTTCTTCTTTCTTTCTCTTTCTTTCTTTCCTTTCTTTCTTTTTTCTCTCTCTTTTTCTTTCTTTCCCTTTCTCTCTCTCTCTGTCTTCCTTCCTTCCTTCCTTCCTTCCTTCCTTCCTTCCTTCCTTCCTTCCTTCCTTCCTTCCTTCTTTCTCTCTTTCTTTTCTTTCTTTCTGACAGTCTTGCTCTGTTGCCAGGCTGGAGTGCAGCAGCATGATCTCGGCTCACTGCAACCTCCGCCTCCCAGGTTCAAGCCATTCACCAGCCTCAGCCTTCTGAGTAGCTCAGACTACAGGCAGGCACCACTATACTTGGCTAATTTTTTGTATTTTAGTAGAGACGGGGGTTTCACCATGTTGGCCAGGATGGTCTTGATCTCCTGACTTCGTGATCCACCTGCCTCAGCCTCCCAAAGTGCTGGTATTACAGATGTGAGCCACCATGCCTGGCCGAAGATATTATCTTTCATACACTGTTGTTATGAGGAATGAGATATTGATTATAAAACATTTACCACAGTGTCTAGCACAACCTCTTGCCTAATAAATATTAGCTTTTTTACCCTTTTTTGACACAGTCTTATTCTGTCACCCAGGTTGGAGTGCAATTGTGTGATCATAGATCACTGTATGTAGCCTTGACCTCTTGGGCTCAAGCAATCCTCCCAACTCAGCCTCCCAAGTAGCTGCAACTATAGGCATGCACTACCACACCCAGCTAATTTTTAAATTTTTGATGGAGACAAGGTCCCACCATGTTGCCCAGTCTGGTCTCAACCCCCTGACCTCAAATGACCTTCCTGCCTGGACCTTTCAGCATGTTTGTAATGCTGAGATTGAAAGCATAAGCCATCACACCTGGTCTAAATTTTAGCTTTTTTATTACTCAGATCAGCTATATCTGATCAGTACAACATGTGATCCACAAATTAGTGGCTTAAAATAAAAAAGCTCTTTTAGTTGTATTGTTTGTCCATTGTGTGTCGACAGGAGGAATCTCACTTTTGTAGCCACCCAGGAATCAAGACTGATGAGGGAGTCACCATTGTAACAATAAGCTTGACAAAGAAAAGTCAAGATGAGGGAAATAGAAAATAAAGTTCAACTTTTGTTGGATAATTTTACCTATGCAAGAAGCAGCTCAGAGAATGAAAGGACATCTGTTCTCCCACTATCTTCTCCATGTATGTGTCCAAATGACCCTGAGTCCTGGTGTGGCCAAGGACACTGAAGATTATGTATCCATCATATCGTATTGAATATAATTGTGTTTGCATCAAGATTTACTATGAGGAAAGAGAGGGAAAAAGTATATACTCCACAACTAGGACTTCGTGGTAGTTTATAAACACTATAGGGGTCAAACTGATGAATGGTCAGAAAAAAAAGGGAAGAAGTTGCATGGGAAAGAACAGCAGTGCAGAGTCAGAGGGAGAACACAGCTGGGCCCTTTCTCTGTTATTCAGAAGAGATACTAGCAAGCTCCATGGCTTCTGCTGGCATCTTGTTTTCCAGAGCCCCCTCCTGCTGTGCTAATGAGGTGAAAAGTGACCTGCTTGCTCATTTTCTGGCTCTTTACTTAGTAATGGTATGACATGCTGAAAAACTGACTGCTTGTGCTGTGTTAGAGATTAAAACATGCAATCCCTAACAGATGCTCTTAGGATTTTTGAAATAGTAAATCTGAAATTTCAAAAATGCATGTGTTTCTCATCTAAAATGCAGAAGGTGTAACGACACTTCTGTTAATTTCACACACTTTCACATATGGTTCTTCAATACAATGTGTCACAAGCTACTGGCCTACAAATTACTCAGTTTGCTATTCCAATCAATAATTATGAGCTATGAAGAGCCCTCAAGTGTCCAATTTCATTTGATGACATATTTTGCACTCTGATCCTTCTATCATAAGAAAGTGTTTTTCTTTTGATGGCATTAATATCACCTTTTAAGATCAGTCTTGCAAACTCAGCCCTCAAGGGGCATTTTATACCTTTTGTTACCAGATGAAGGGCATCTCCTTATTTATGACCTTGAGGTCAGTACAGACAGAATATAAATGCGTCCGTATTTCTGTGTTTGCATGTGAGGGAGTCAAAAAAAGGGGAGATAAGTTTACCTAGAATTGAGAATAGCATAATTTTTCATGAATTATGTTTTAAAAACTGTAGAGTAAAATACGGTTACTGTAAAACAAACAAAATTTTATGCATTGGAAAGCAATAGCTTAACTGGGGCTATTAGAAAAATATTATATAAATTCTGGGTCATTCAGTCATAAAAACAAAGATTATCTTTATTCTACCAGGAGTACTAATGAGAGAAACACCAATAAGATTCCTAATTCAAGTAATAGAACTTTATAAGCAAGACTGACAGAGCAGAGGCTCAAAAAATTATATTCAGCTTACTAGTGGGGGGATCAGAGTTGTATTCTAGCTTTTAAATTAAAGAAAATTTTTAAAGAATGCACAAGTTTAAATTCGGACATAAAGAGACCTGGTCTCTGAGAAGAGAAGAATGTACGTCTTTAGATTCTTTGAGTGGGATTTCTTTTCTTTCTCACTCTTTCCAATGTTACAAGTATTTGAGGTTTAAGCTCTCTTGGTCATCTAGGGAAGAGATATAAAACTTCTAGTGATAAAACTACTTGATTATTTAAAGGAAAAAGATACTTACTGTGTCTCGTGTCATACAATCCAAACTTTACCACAAAATAGCAATGGATCTCATGAGGGTCCTTGCTGATGTACTTTGGAATCAAAAGGGAGTTGAGCCCATGCCCAAAGACTAGCTAACCTCTTGAGCACCAAACACTTTTGGAGCACACACTAGCTTCATTTGATCAGCAGCATGATTCTTTTAGCTCATTGTCTTGCAAGAGGCATACCTGAGTGCTTAGTTCTTTTCTGACTTATTCAATTTAGATACACTTCTTCATGACACTTCCAGGAAACCTGTACACCCAAGGAAAAGAGAAAAATCTTCTACCGTACTTGAGAATGAAAAGGAAACTAATACATCTTGAGGTCCCCAGAACTGGTAATGTGGTTGGTTGGTTAATAAAACCCTTTTCCACAAACATAAAAAAGCTAGTGTTTCTATTAAAATAAAAATTAATTCATTCACCCCATGTGATAGGGAACCCGAGATTAGTGGGATGTCAAACAGAGGATGGGTGTTGGCTAGAATATAAAATCTGCAAAGATGAAATCTTCTTGGGGAAATATATGCTTGCTACAGATAGGTAAAGATTAATAGATAAGTAGGCAGTTTTAGCTAAGAACACAAATACGATCTGACAAAAGGAAATATAAGTAGCTCATATTTTATGGAATTTGGGGTGTTTCAGGCAGCGAGGACATGTAAACATTTTCATAATTTATTAAACTCAGGTTAGGAGTATTGTATTATTTCAAGCCTGATATTATACAACCTACAAAAATAATTGTCAAACCAATAGTGGTGGCTATGAAAAGAAAAAGAAAATTTTAAAGCAAAATGCTTAAGAAAAATCAAGATGACCCCTTATGAAAATATAAGAACTAGTATAAATACCTAAGGATAGCATCATATAGCCAAGTAAATTTGAATTTCTATCCAGAACAATGTTTCAGAACTATTCCACAGTCTAAGTAATCTAATGATATTACAATAATGTCACTATCTGTAGATGATACACACATATGCAAACATAAACACTCACAAATAGTGTACCTACCATCAAAGGCTAAAATCTCATCTGTTTCCTATCTTAGGCTCATTGTATACAATTTATCTAATGCAATCTTCTTCAATATCATAAACCTTTAAAAATGAAATTTAAAAAAGAGGACTATTGGAAAACCAAAGTTCTCGTTATTGCAATTATTGAACTTACCAATACAAGATCTTTGAGGAGGGATCTGATCTTGACACAGAAACTTATCAATTGTGTTTCCATAGAAGTAATTATTTTAGGGCTCTTGATGCTGAAAAATGTCCTAATTTCTGTCTCATTGACCTTGTACTCATCTCAGGTGCATTAATCCACCCATCACATTTGGTAAATTGATATATAGTTTTTTTTTTCATTATAACAGAAACTTTTCTTTGATGTATCTGGCTTCCATGGAGAAGATAAGATGAAAGAAACATATTGGAAAATGGTCTGCAGTAGGTGTCAACTAGTCTGTGTGAAGCTAAAGGACTAAACAAAGTTAAGGCTAAAATTTTTTACAGGTCTAATATTCTGATTTCTTTTTTTTTTTAATTATATCTTCTCTTTAAAGGCATTCTCATGCTTTGTGACAAGATGTTTAACTATAGGTCATGTTCTTCAGTTAAAAATATCAAATAGTATCACTTTGTTTTCAAGTAGTCTCAAGTTCAGTTCCACCTTATAAGAGGCACTGGTACAATGTATGATTTAAACAATTCATGAAAGAAATTCAGGAAGATTCATAAAACCTAAAATTGATTGACATCATTTAACAAGTTGAGAGATGGAAGTGAATTACGCCCAGAAAAATTTGGTTCAAATCTTTCAACGAGATATGATATTTGAAATATTTTGTATTCATTCACACCTAAATTGAACTCACAATCTATGTTTCTTCAAAATATAAATTTGTTTATGTAAATGGATGCTGTATATGCAACATACAGGCAGAAAAATTCTATTTAGGCATAAAAATCTTATTTTTGTCCCTAGGAAGATGTTGTAAACTTACACAGGGAACCTAAAGTTTGAGCATCTGAAAGTGGTTTAAAAAATGGTAAAAAGTTCACCTACTAGCTAACTGGTAGGAAAAAAGTGCTATGATTTTCTGTTCATATTCTAAGATAGCTTTAGATTGGTCTTAAATTGAGTTTAAAATTATAAAATAATGACCGTAAGTCACTCATGAATTTCTTTAATTCCCCGCCTAGATAGACTCACATATATATCTAGCCTGATGCTAGGCAGGAGAGGCTTTCCAATCTACCCTAGTCTCTTTTCATCCTTTTATATAACTACAGATAATATTGCTGCTTCTTCCTTTGGCTCATCTGAAAATCATATGAGGTATTATTGTTTGGAAATTTAAACCATAGTGGAACATATCATTCAGTTTTTCTTTCTTTTGAGTCATACTCTATTCGATTTTGACCACTGAACTAATCTTTTCCAATGATTTTCCATTATTTCTTTCATTAGCTGCCACCCTATCAATAACTCAAGTATATCAATCTATTGCAGGTACATTATGATCTTCCTTATTCAGAGCTTTTCTTCTTAAAATAATACCCTTTATTGTAATAATAACATTGGATTTTGCAAATGTCTCAAATGTTGGAAGAAATATCCTGAAAGGGAATGAATTCTGTTTTTCATTGCATTCTTATAAGTGCATTGCCTGCACACTGCCTGACAAACCTATTAGGTGCCCAATGAATACCTAATATTTTGCAAGTTTCACTGGCTTTGTAAAAATCAAATAAGAAATATCCTGCAGGACTTCAGTAAAAATACATAGGTTTTACACCTTTTGAAGTCATGCTTCATTTCTAAGCTACATTACTATTTGTGCATTTCACTCAGCTTTAATTAAAGTTAAAACCAAAATACCTTTACACCTATATAAAAGTTATCCTGGACTCTACTATCAAAGAAAGACTCAAAAGTGTAAGAGAACAAGTATAAAAAAAATAAGAGAAGGAAAATGGAACATAAAATAGGTATTATTTTAATTTTCTACTATTAAGAATTTCCAGTCTTTTTTTTGTGGTGACAGGACGAGAAGGAGTAATGGAGATATGCAGCTAATTATGAGGACACAGAACAAATCTGCATATGAAACATGTAATATCTTGAACAAGCAATTTTGCAATGAGATAAAATACTCACAATATTTCTTGTAAACACTGTGTCACATCGAAAGCATATTTCATTTGAAGCTTATTTCTGAATCACCAAGAAATATTCTGTTACTATCAAAAGTAACTTTGTCAAACCTTTCAAAAAATTTAATAAATTACTTATAATTTACCACCCATGACTTTATGTATTATTATTCTTATAATTAAATTAATAGTCTAAAGGATTCTGTGATAACAGTGGTATTTTTGTATGATAACCAATGATTTATGATCACATGCAAAGCGAACTAGTAATTTATCTCAGCAAATTATCCACTATACACACATTTCAAGGCATCACAACTTACTTGCTGTAACTCAAAGGAATATCTTTTGACAAGGTTTCAGTAGTGTTTCCTTAATTAAAGGGCGCCTAACACAATACAGGTTAACTCTTCCAATCTAGATGCTGGTAGATATATCCTGGGATTTGCCACTGGCAAATGCAACTGTATGCCTTCTTCATTAGCATGCAGCCTGGTAGAAGAAACTAAAAAAGCCTGTGCATGAAGAAGCAGAGGGACTCCTAGTACTGCATACTGATGGCTATGGAGAAATGTGTGTGCCTAAACTTTCCTAGGCAGCAGAACAGAAACACTTGACAATTCTGAAGCACACTCTTCATTTTTGAGTGACATATTTAATGTCCGGTGAAAGCACTGAAACAATTTTTCCAACTTGTGATTTGCTAAATGGTTTACAATTGTTTTGCCCATCCGAAGAAATCCATAATATAATATTTATTTACTTTTTAAATTAATTTACTTTTTTATTTACTTATTTTTTAGAAACAGAGTCTCACTTTGTTGCCCAGGCTGGAGGACAGTAGCACCACCATAGCTCACTGCAGCCTCAAACTCGTGGGCAGAAGCGATTCTCTCGCCTCAGCTTCCTGAGTAGCTGGGACTACAGGCACACACCACCACACCTGGCTAATTGTTTTCATTTTTTTATAGAGACGGCATCTTGCTATGCTGCCTAGGCTGGTCTCAAACTCCTAGCCTCAAGCAATCCTCCTGTGTTGGCCTCCCAAAGTGCTGTAATTATAAGCGTGAGCCACCTCGGCCAGCCAACGTAATACTGATTTACATTAAAGAGTTTTGTGTGATGACAAAAATAATAGATGAGTGGGAGAAGTGAACATATAGATGCATCTTCAGCCACGAAGGGTAACATAAGAAGCATTTGACCGTACTTGTAAGAGGTGACCATGTGCTAGTAGCTCTTGCTCGCTCCCTCTCGGCGCGTCCTCCGCCTCCGCGTCTGCTCTGGCCGCGCGAGGAGCCCTTCAGCCCGCTGCTGTCCTGTGGGGGTCCCCTCTCCGGGGCTGGCCAAGGCCGGAGCCGGCTCCCTCTGCTGGCGGGGAGATGTGTAGGGAAAGGCTCGGGCAGGAGCCGGGGCTGTGCTTGGCTCTTACCAGCTGGCGCGGGTTTCAGGTAGGCATGGGCTGGGCTGGCCCACACTTGGTGCTGCCGGCCAGTGCCTGCTGGGCTTGGTCGGAGGCTGAATCCCTTGCGTGGACTGCCGTTCCCTCTTAGCGGGATCATTGGCCACGATAGCAGGTCTCAGTCTTCCTCTTTCTGGCTTCCCCTCTTTTCCCCCTGATTGTCTGGAACTAACTCCCTCTGGGCTCCCAGAGTGCCCGGGCAAGGTGTTGCAAAGCCCTGAAGCTAGTGCCAGTGAGAGGTGAAGCCAGCTGGGCTTCTGGGATGAGTCTGGGATGGATGGGGACTTGGAGAACTTTTCTGTCCAGCTAAAGGATTATAAATGCACCAATCAGCACTCTGTGTCTAGCTAAAGGTTTGTAAATACATCAATTAGCACTCTGTCAAAACGGACCAATCAGCTCTCTGTAAAATGGACCAATCAGCAGGATGTGGGTGGGGCCAGATAAGGAAATAAAAGCAGGCCACCCTAGCCCTAGGGACAACTTTCTGGGCCCTCTGTGCAAGTGTTGTTTCACTTGGCAATAAGTCTTGCTGCTGCTCACTCTTTGAGTCTGTGCAGCCTGTAAGAGCTGTAACAATCTCTGCGCAGGGTTTGCGGCTTCATTGTTGATGTCAGCGAGACCAAGAGCCCACCAATTCGGGAAACAACTTTTCAGCTGAAGAAGTGCTTTTAAGCTTTCTACATACATTTATCTGTTCACTTAGTCAACAAACTGATGTAATCTTAATCCATTTCCTCTACTACTGACCCACTAAGCATCCCTTCCTACAAAAGGCAAAGCCAGCTAGAAGCGTTTAAATGAAACTGCCTTTAGAAGCCTCAAATTCTCATTAGACAGAAAAATGGACAATATGAAGAAGGAAGATTGGGTTGTTTTTTTTTTTACAATGAGAAACTTTTTGCGTATTATTTTTTAAAAGGCCTTACGAAACTGCATCCTATAAGCACATTTCCAAAGCTTTCACTCAAATAATAGTAGTGACATTTTCCTTACATTGCTCAAGTTTGAAGAAATCCCAAAATAGCTCGGCACTAAACACAGATGATATGCCAAATTCCAAATCTGCAGCCCCAACAACACTCAAAGATAAGTTATTTTAAATATTTTACACACAACTAGCATGGTTACCCACTGCTTTTTGGAGCAATTTGTAAAGCTTAATAGAGGATGGTCTTGGATGAAGTTCTGCTGTAACACAGTTGAGCATTTCTGCTCCTTAAGAAAAGTGGTGTTCAGGGAAGGATGACATTATACTCTGGAATTAAACTTAAGAAGAAATTGGTTTTATTTTTGGTTAATACAATTCACTACATCCTCTGGCATTTTCATCCATCAGAGAGTAAGAAAGATAAAGAGTAATGTTCCCCTTCCCGAGTCCAAGTGATCTCATTGTTCAGTTCCCACCTATGAGTGAGAACATGCGGTGTTTGGTTTTCTCTTCTTGTGATATCACACACTGGGCTTATCATGGGGAGGGGGGAGGGGGGAGGGATTGCATTGGGGAGTTATACCTGATATAAACGATGAATTGATGGGTGCTGCACACCAACATTGCACAAGTATACATATGTAACAAACCTGCACGTTATGCACATGTACCCTAGAACTTAAAGTATAATAAAAAAAAAAAAAAAAAAGAATGAAATCCTGTCATTTGCAACAACTGGAGGACATTATGTCAAGAGAAATAAGCCAGGCACAGAAAAAAAAATACCACATATTCTCCCTCATCTGTGGGAGGTAAAAATAAACTCATGACGATAGAGAGCTATGGTTACCAAAGACTGGGAAAGGTTCTAGGGATGGGGAGGGAAATAAGGGATTGTTTATGGGTACAAAAATGCAGTTAGGTAGAAAGAATAACATATAGTGTTCAGTAGCACAATTGGGCGTCTTTAACTAAAGACAATTTATTGTATGTTTCAGAATAACTAAAAGAGTGAGTTGGAATGTTCCTACCACAAACAAATGAATGCTTTCGTGTGGTGGATATTCTTGTTACTCTGATTTGGTCATTATACATTTTGTGCTTTTATCAAAATATCACATGTACCATATAAATATGTACAATTCTATAATAATTAAAAAATTAAAAACCTTTAAAAAAAAAAAAAAAGAAAGATAAAGAGTAAATCAACATTTTGCTTTACTTTTATTCAACTCCCAGATATCCCAAAATGAATACTAGAACCCTGTTCTTCTGGCCTTTAAGCAATTTTACTTCTCATTGAAGTGATGGTATTTGGAAGACAAACTTCGTTTTCACCAACAAATGTCTTCTGCGTAGTCTTTGAGTAACTACTAAGTAATTCCTACAAAGTTTTATAGGAATGCTGTGAAATTATGCTGAAAACAGAGTTAAGTGGTTGGGAATAGAGTGAAGGTGGAGGTAATCAGGAGGCACTCTTGACTACTATTGTTCTTTTTTAAAATTATTTTCACTCTTATTTTAGATTCAGGGGTACACGTGCAAGTTTGTTACGTGGGTAAATTGCCTGACACTGAGGTTTGGGGTAAGATTGATTCTGTCACCCATGTACATATGAAAAAATGCTCAACATCACTAATTATTAGAGAAATGTGAATCAAAACCATAAAAAGATACTACTTTAGACCAGACAGAGTGGCTGTTATTAAAAGATCAAGAAATAACAGACATTGTTGAGGCTGCAGAGAAAAGAGAACACCAAAGCTACCAAATGTCTGGACTTAGTCTGGCCTACCTTCAGTGTGCTTAGCACAATTACGGTAACCTATAGTTGGACAAAATTATCTAACACAAAGCCTATGTTACAATAAGGTGTTGAATATCTCATGCATTTTATTGGACACTCTACTGAAAAACAAAATGGTATGAATACTTGTAGTCGTTTCCACTGAATACATATCACTTTCTCACCATTGTAAAGTCAAAAAATTGGAAGACAAGTCAATGTAAGTCACAAACCAGCTTTACTCTGCTAAATTCAAAGGCTATATTCTTCTTCTCCTTCACTTTGTTCTTCTTTTTATTCCTTAAACTTTCCTTCTCTGTGGTACTTAAACTAGTAACAAACCCTTTGCTACCTTTCATATGTGAGTTTAGTCTGCCTTCTCCTTGATGTTTTCTTACGTAAATGTTATCTTCCTTCCTCTTTCACTAATTTCTTTGCTCAGAAAACTCTACTCCAAGTAGGCCAAACTGAGTGCTTTAGGGCACTGTCCTCTGGACAGACAAGTTTCCCAAGACTTATGATCCCAACTATAAGTACAGGGATTTCCCAAAACCACTCTCAAGTTTGACAATTCACTAGGGAGACTCACAGAACTCACTGAAAGCTATTATGCTCACAATCATGCTTATTACAGAGAAAGATTACAAATTAGAACCAGCCAAAGGAAGAGACACCGAAATGTGAGCAGTGAGCCGAGATCCAGCCACTGCACTCCAGGGTCTAGGAGGGTTTCAAAGGCAAAGCTTCTGTTGTTTTCCCGCATCAATATGTGAACATACACATGGAGTACTGCCAACCAGAGAAGCTTGGCTGAGCTGAGCTGTCCAGAGAGTTTATTGAGGCTTCATATGTAGGCATGATTAATTAATTAATTGCCTATATGTTTGAACTCAGTCTCCAGCTCCCCACCAACATTTAGATTAAGATGATATAATATGATTCATAGTTGCCATCTATGGTTGGTCTTTATGATGTGGCCAGGCCCCCACTCTAAGACTACTGAGTATGATAATCCTCACCATGAATCATCTTAATTTAATAAAATAACAGGTATAGTTTCAGGGGTCCACCTTGGATAATGAAGACATTTCCATAACTCTGAAAATTGTAAGTGTTTAGAGGTTGCCATCTGGAAACTGAGGACAAACTCCAGACTTCTCTTTGGGTGAGGCCACATTTTTCACTACACACACTCCATTGAGACCCTCTGCTCATTATCCATCACTCTTTATATTCATTTCTATTATGTCAATGGATACTAATAAATGATTAATAAATATTAATCATTTGAATTTTATATTTCCATAATTTCATCTTTGTGCATCTGTTTCCTCATTCATAGCAAAACCAAATATTTTCAAAATTTATTTCTGTGGTAAAACAATATGATAATGGTTGTGAGGTGCTTTGTAAATTGCAAAATACTGTTATGCGTCTTTCCAGAAATGACTAATAAATGACTCTCAAATCTGTATCCCAGAGTCCTCTCCTGGGCTTTATTTTTAAGTATCTGTTGGGCATTTTTACCTATGTGACTCACTGACATCCTTAGATCTGTACTTTCAAAGTCAAACTCATTATCTTTCTTTTAAATCATTTCTCTCATGGGTTTCTCTCTCTATTAATGACAACATTCTCATCAAAGTTGGAACCTGGAGTCATTTTTTTTTTCTCTTCTTTAGGTTTCATTTCTAATCAGTTGCTTACATTCAATACAATCTGTCTCTATGCTGCATGTAGCTGTGTTTTAAATCTCCTTATCTTTCATTTGAACCAACATAATAGACTTGTTTATTCCCATGTTATCTCCCTCTAACTTTATCCATTTATTGGTCAAAGTTAGAGGGAGATAACTTGGATTTCCAAAATAAGGTTATGATTATACTCTTTAGCATCTCAAAATTCTTCAAGAGCTCCCTGGTGAATTGAGAAGTAATAATCCTTTACAGTTGCATAATAATGTTTTGCAATTTACAAAGCACCTGACAATCATTATCATATTGTTTTACCACAGAAATAAACTTTGAAAATATTTGGTTTTGCTATGAATGGGGAAACTGAGACGCACAAAGATGAAATTCTGGAATTTTTCGGTAACTGACAGAGATTTACATCTGATCTATTATATTCAAATCCACTCTCTTATGAGACAGAGGAATATTCCTCATGTAGTCATCTACTGTCTTCTATTGTGAAGGCCTGCTGTACCTCTTTGATCTTATGTGTCATCACCAACACCCATTAATTCTATATTTTAGTTAAATTCTACTATTCACATATCTTAGTTTTGAATCACTGCAGTTTTATTTTTTGTGTGAAATCTACTCTACCCCTCCCTTTTATTATCTTATACATTATCCCAATTCTTCAGAAAGTCTTTACTGATATTGAGTCTATGTGAGCTCTTCCTTGTGCTTTTCACTTTTTTGTGTATTACTTTCTTGTGTCCACAAGCTTGAAGGCATATGTATTCCCAAGTGATGAGTACACACAGGATCTTTCACAGATATGCCACAAATATTGAACTGACATATTTTATTTGATTCTATACCATGTTTCAAAGAGTATGAGAATTCCTATGATGGATTTGACCTAAGCATTCTATGTTTGGCAGAAGAAAGAAAAAACAGATGTATGTTAAAGAAAAAAATATTCTGAGACTTGTTCAATTGGCAAGAAAAATTTTTCATAGGACTATTGCAGTAGATGTCAAGACTATTGGCCGAGTGCAGTGGCTCACACCTGCAATCCCAGCATTTTGGGAGGTCGAGTCCAGCAAATCACTTGAGTCCAGGATTTCGAGAACAGCCTGACCAATATGGTGAAACTGCCTCTTTACCAAAAAAAAAAAAAAAAAAGAAAAGAAAAGAAATAAATAAATAGTGGGGTGTGCTAACATGTGTCTGTAATTCCCACTACTCAGGAGGCTGAGGCACGAGAATTGCTTGAACCCTAGAGGCTGAGGTAACAGTGAGCCGAGATCACTGCACTCCAGCCTAGGAAACAGAGCGAGACTCTGTCTCAAAAAAAATAAATAAATAAATAAATAAGAAGAAGAAAAAAAAGATGTCAAGAATATTGCAATAGAATAGAGAGATCAACTCAACTCTCGATACAATAAAATCATCTGGAAATTTATAGCTGTAGGAGAGGAAAGGGTTTTTTTTTTGTTGTTGTTGTTTTTAAACCTATCATAAGGTTTATTGTTAAGTTCCCTATAACAAAGGGCAGATTAAAGAGAAAAGCATACAAATTTATTTAATATCAGTTTTCCATGACAAAGGAGCCTTTATAAATAAAGGACCAAAGAAACAGGTAAACTTGTGTATTTTTATGCTTATGTTCGATGAAAAGTGGATAGTCATAGAGAAATATGACTGGAGGACAAAAGGATATGACCTAATGGTAATAAACTGGGGGAAATTTAACAAAGCCTGTTTGTTCAGATTTTCCTCTGCGTCCCTGTGTCTTCACAGATAAGGGTGTTTCCATCCTCTTGGGATAAGGAGGGCAACTCTTCAGTTGGTATTTTATGACCTGGTTTAGGGCAGAAGGGCAAAAGGAAAGGTGAGAGGAAACTTCTGCTTCTGCTTTTTTATTTCTCAAAATGCCAAGGTTCAATATTTTGGGGTAGCATGTCCTGAACCCTACCATAACCAAGAAGAAGTGGGAGGGTGTCAGTGGATGGAAAATTACTAAGAGGGGGTCTTCAGGGTAGGGGTGTCCTTGCTAACCAATTAGTCAGAATTCTTGCTGAAGGAGGCGGGGGCATCAGATATCAAGGGTAGGGGGATTCTTCCTAACCTGAGTTAGCAGAATTCTTGTTGCAGCTGGACTAAGAAGGACAAACAAAGAGCTCAAGGACAAGGCTTAGTTGCAAAGAAGGCTCAAAGGAGTCTGTCTAAAGTTTGGTCAAGTAGAGAGTTTTTGTCACATGGTAAGCAGGACAGGAGAGAATACTGGTTTTCTTACCCTGAACAGCTATATTTCCCTTAGTTTCCCTTTTGGATTAATGACTAATGAATTTTGCCTAATTTATTTTGTCCATGTATATCCGGAGATATTATCAGTTTTATGTGAGGCAGCTTAACCCCTCATGGCTATCAAGGGATGCCCAGCTGAATACTATACCAAGCTTGAATATCTGCCCTATGTATAGTGTCCGTATGTTTCTTTATATTAACCTCACTTCTTCTCCCAGAGTTTGCTTTTCATAGCCAAAGAAGTCTCACACAATATCTCTCCCTATTCTCTTTTTCTGCATTGTTTTTACAACCTTTCTTTAGACTTGTTCTATTTCAATTCTAGCTGTCTCACACTGTGACAATTAAAGCTGTAAACATTTTTCCAGATGGCAAAGCACCAAGACAGTTTTAAAGTTTGAGATAATATCTTATATGTTCTTTTCAATATGACACATGCTAGTGATTGATAATTTAGTTGTATTCTTGATCAAGTCAAATTCTAAAGGTTTATCTTTTAGACTGATGTCTTAAGTGATAGCTTGGAGTTAATAATTCTATGCAGATTAGATTTTCATGTTGACTAAATTGTACTCCCCCCATACAAAAGTAATCTGCTCTTCGTATAGCACTCAAAATTCTATGAGGATTATTATCTACTATCCTTCACTAAATTAATACAAATTTCATTTACCCATTTACCAGGTCATATTTCCTGATACTTTAGTTATATAAAAGATTTTGCCTTTTTGAAATTTTAAATTCATATTATTAGAGTTACCTTCACTTCTTCATTTACTAATGCTGATTGTTTTAATTTAATTTTACAATTTCTAAATTCGAGTATACCTGGAAGCACAGAGAAAAATGTTCATAATATTTATCCAACATCAAAAATTTTTTTAAAGTTTTGTCATACTACCTTTATTTTTAACAAGGAATAAAACAGTATGGAATCAAGTTATATCTCTTTGTTTTCCTTCTAAAATATGCCCCTTCATTGCTTTCCCAGATACAATCACTTGTTAAAATTATTTTTCATGGAGTATAAAATGACAGTCTTGGGAAGTTAACACTATCCAGTTTTCTGGGCCAGATGATCACCTCTCTAGACAAGCCTGCTGTATTCCTATCCCTACCAAAATTCCCGTGGTTTTTCACAAAGACAAATGAACCTTTTGAAATTATGGGCACATAATAAGTATTTGATTTTCATGTGTCCCATGATTTCACCTCCTGCTTCAGCTTTCACATTATAATTAACCAGCCATCTCCAGGGTATACATACTTAAGAAAATGAAATGTCATTCTAGTTCAGCCTATGTGACAGCAGAAACTTATCTCTAAATTATAATCAAGAGCAGGTCACATGCTGAGAGAATGACAGGGGGGCAAAGACTGTGAGTATATTAGATTGTCATAAAATTTATCTCTTTCAAGCTAAATTAGCTCCAGCAATAATCATTTAAGACATCAAAAATAACTTAATAAAATGTGTTTTCAATAACTGCTCTGATTCCTATTAAGAGTTACAAGCATAGTAATAAAGATCATGTTAGAAAAATATATTTGAAATTTTAAAAGTTAATCAATGTTTATTACTTTTATTTCCTATACATTCTTTTCAGTAAGAGTAAACAGTGAAAATAAGACATGCCACAGGAAGTCTAGAGTCAGGAATTACCTCTATTTAGTCACAAATTTCTGTAATATCACAGCCTAGCTCATCAACTACTGCAACTATTCAGGGAACCATTATAAACAGAGGTCAGAAAAACAAATTTGTATATTGTAGGAGTTTACTCATTACGATCTAATAATAATTGCTAACCATAATAATATCATGATTACACAGAGGCTTGGAAAATGTGGATCCATCAATGCCCATCCAGAGTTACCCCACAATTACATCAACAAAAACACATGAAGGAACAGAAAATGAAATACCACATGTTCTCACTTACAAGTGGGAGCTACATGATGAGAACACATGGACATAGAGAGGGGAACAACAGACACTGAGGCCTATTGCAGAGTGGAGGGTGGGAGGAAGGAGAAGATAAGGAAAACAAACTAATGTGTGCTAGGCTTAATAACTGGGTGATGAAATAATCTGTACAACAAATTGCCATGACACAAGTTTACCTACGTAACAAATCTGCACATGTAACCCTGAACTTGAAATAAAAGTTAAAAAATAAATAAATAAATAAAACTTAAAAGAAAAAACAAACGCAATGTGTAAAATAGGAAATGTAAATGTGACGCTGAGCAATCTCCACTGAATTCTGGTTTTTGAAGATCGCTTTGTTTTATAAACAAATGTTAATGTCAGAAGCCCCATGCAAAGGTAAAACCACAATTTTTAAATTGTCAAGATGACTCCTACACTACATTAACGAACTGACAATTTAAAAGGCATTCCTACTGTGTCTGAAACCTTCCCTGTACAATTTCTCTATTGGCCTCGTCTAGAGGATTTGTAGACTCACTATAGAAGCTACCTCAGTAAACTTTTGGGATGACAAACCGGAACTTAATCTGAACATTTTTAAATATACAAACCACTGAACTAGGTGCAAGGGATGCAAAAATGAATAACAGACACCCGGCTTAAAAGTTAAGAGGAAAAAAGGTATTTAAAACGATCAATAAAATCCCAATATGACAAAGGGTTTTAACAGTGGAATATACTAAATGCAGTGAAAATGAATCCTGGTGATGTGGAAAATTCTGGTACATTTTCATCTTATTTAACATGTGTGGACTCTGGGAGTACAAAAGAAAGATTTTCAAATATAAGAAGTAACATAGTTGAATGATACTTATATATTAAACAAATGTCATTCATTTTAAGAGAACTCTGCTTTTCGTTACATAATTTCTCCAGAATCTTCTCAACAGCTCTATTAAAGAGTGACACATGTCATATCGCTTTGTTGCAACCACCCACCTGTACTCTGAAATGTGAATCTTTTATTTAATCTATCTAAGATTCCACAAATCTTTACTTCTACTTTCTTTATTCTTCATATTAACTTTCAATCTATAAACTATCAGCATAAAGCGAACTAATTTCAAACAGATTGGTAAGTCACTTTCGTACATTCACTTTTCTAAGTGGTAAAAAGCATTCTTAGTCTATTTACCGTGCATAAAGTTTCAAAAGTATTTTATATGGAACTCCCTTGGCAACAGTAGATGTTAATGTAATACACTACCCAAGCAGTCAAATGTAGAACTTAGGGTGACTGAGTGCTTTTCATAAGTTTTAATGTGAGATCAAGAAAGTAGAGGAGTTAAATATAGAGTAATGCTTTATTATCTTTAGTATTTGTCTCTACAATTCCGTAGACATATATATGTATATTTCATAGACAAAGATATATGTGTATGTGTTTGTGTGTGTGTATACACAATTCCATAGACATATACATATATATATTTTTAAAATTTACAGGTTACTTTTCATACATCATTGGTGCAAGTTTTGTTTTTCAAAGTGGAAATGTAACATTACATGTTTGCATTTAAGCAATATTGATCTGTTACTTATTTTAGTTTTCATCTTTGACCTGTTTACAAATTCAACAGGCAGTAAGAAACATAAAATAAAAGTACAAAACAGAGAAAAAAGAAAAACACCACAAATTCAAAACTTAGAGAAATAGCCAGGAGTAGCATGTGAGTGGAGGGAAGGAGAGAGGGGGAAGTGTCAACAAGCAAATAAAACGAAAACTTATTTATTAAACAAAAGGGAAGATTATAATTGGAAAACTTAAGGTCACTTTTTAAAGACTATATGTTAACTTTGAATCAGATTTTTTGAAGATGTATTCTATGGATATAATGGGACAAATGAATAAATATATATGAAAAGGATATTCAAAATAAGTTGTTTTTATTACTGAAATACTGGCAGAATCCAAATATCCAAGTGTAGGATGTGATTTTTTTAAATTTTGAGACAGGGCCTCACTCTGTCACCTGGGCTCCAGTGCAGTGGCATAATCAGGGCTCCCTGCAGCTTCATACTGCTGGGCTCAAAGCATCCTCCCATCTTAGCCTCCCGGGTAGCTGGGACCACAGGTGTTCACCATCATGCTGAGCAAATTTTTAAAAAATTTTTTATACAGATAGTTTTTTTCTATGTTGCCCAGGCTCTTGGGCTCAAGTGATCCTCCTGCCTTGGCCTCCCAAAGAGCTAAGATTACACGTGTGAGCCACCATGCCCAGCCTGGATGTGCTTTTTTAAAAGTATGCTTCAGTCATATGAAGGAATGAAGGCAACGTTTGAAAAGGAACTTCAACTTATTAACCTGAGCGAATATTCATGACAAATTCTGCAAGGAGAAAAACAAATTACAAAACAGTATGCAAAGCAGGTCCCCCATTTCATAAAGATAAGGCATATATTTATTTGTATTGCATAAGTCTAGAAAAACAAAAATCAAAAATTTAATGATGTTATCTCTTGTTCATACAAATATGTAAAATTTTCCCTTTTCTTTTAGTTTAAATAAGTTTTTCAGGTTAATTTTTATAATAAACACAGGTTGATTACTTAAAAAAGTTTTAAACATGTTCTCGATAGCACAGCTGCTGGTAAGAAAATGCAGATGTGGTAAGGAATTATCTAAGATTTCAATTCCATTACAGATATAAAAAATGTAATGCCTTAAGTGAGTGTGTGTCTATTAGATATACATGAAGTAAAGCTTCTCCGAACACTAGAAATCAGATAGAGGCCAATACGGAAAATCTCAATTTCTTCAAATATTGACATAAATAAAACAATCCACTGTTTCAAGCTATGAACACTAGGATCATGCAGATATTGACTGTGAGGCAGACTCCATGAAACAGTTGGACAGTGATTTCAATTTAATAAGCAGGTGCCAGAAAGGATGAGAACTGAGGGTTCAGTAATAAGCAGGTTCTTTCTGTCACTCTTTAACAGCCAAAAGTGACTTTCCAAGCTGTACGTCTATGATATCTTTTGACATGCAGGGCACATTTTAAAAGAAATGCCACCTAGTTAGGTGAGAAAATATGATCCCAATTACCTGTTTATTCAGTGGTAGTATCCAACATGTTTTAAAAGATCTCAGATCATGAAATGTATAGTATAAAAGGCAGTGCCCTTGCCAGGAGACAGGTATTGCTTGTCAAACTTTTACAGAGGAAAGATAAAAATACACTGTATTTTTTGTCCCTTCTCTAAAAGTTCTACTTCACAAATTGTTGCCACAGAACAGAATCTTACCTGCAATCTTTACTACAGTCTGTCTCTACTTAGGGATTTAATAAATGGCTGTATTAAAGGACAGGAGGGAAGTATAATCTGATCTATTCTAATGAATTCTGACAAATTTAAATTTTAAATTAGATTTTTTAGATAGTTTGTTAGATTTTAAAAAGCACCTTTTCCGTGAACATAGATGTTATTTTTCATTATTAAAACATAAAATTAATAATCACTATATAACATTCTGAAATATACATTAAAAATTATAAAGAAAAAAGTCATTATTCTTAACACTTACACTCAAAGAAGATTATGATGATCATGAGAATAAAAACAATAGTGATAGTGATAACAATGACAGCAGGAGCTAAAATATATTATGCATTTCCATAATCCTGGTGCTATGCTCAGTGTTTTATGTACATATTCTTATTGATAATGTTTTTTAAAAATCCTGATACTGTTGAAGCAGTAAGGAAGTCTGTATTCTGGACTACTATAAATGGTGTTAAGACTATCATAATAGTGGAGAGACATCAAGCTCAACTCCAAATATGGCAAAGACAACAGGGTACTTAGAGCTATGGAGTAGAATGAAGGGTTTGACAGACAAAAAGTTACTTAGAGAAGACATCAAGGCTAGAGGGATTCCTGCTACATGGGCGTAATTTTTCCTGAAGGTAGACCCAAAATTTTACAACAAAGGTGGTGATGAGGAACCTGATCAGATATTGAGGGTGATCAGATGCCAAGGGTGGGAGAATAAGGGCAGAAAGGTGCTCATCATAAAGGTCACACTGAAACTTCTGTGACAAAAAACTGGTCGACAAGAGAAAAAAAAATTATTTAAAGTTTTATGTGACATGGAGAGTTTCAGAATGAAGACTCAAAGGAGGGCTGTCCATTTTTATGCTTAGATTTGATGGGGGAGACAATCCTGTGAAAATGTGATTGGACAAAAAAGGAAAGATCTAACAGTAATAGACTTAATGTGGAAACCCAGCAATATCTAACTGTTCAGATTCTTCTTTTCCTCTGTGTTGTAGCATTTCTTCCTCCTGGCTATAGGACCTCACTGGAATAAAGGTCTTAAGACCTACACTCAAACAAGAGAAGGTCAGATAATCTCTTTATGGCCAGTTCCTAGGTCAAAAAGTGGGTGAAGGTTTGGATAATATTCCTAAACTTATGGCTTGCTTTGGGGAAAAGGGACTCTAGTTTCTGTGAGCTGACTTGGGAATGACAAATCCTGGAAGTAAGTATTACTTACTTCAGGAGAAAATGAGAGTTGAGGGCAGAAGAAGGTCAGAGATACCTTGCTTCTGAGGATGTTTCTGAGAACTTTCGATGTTCTTCAGTTTAGAGTTCAGCATGCCAAAGCACCATACTTTCTATATGATTTTCTGTGCCTCAGCAGGAGGATGCTTGCTAAATTGACTTTAAAGGATTCTCACTATAACAAGATGAGGCAGGCCAAAGACAGGACCCAAAAATGAGACCTAGTGAAAAAGAGGACTCAAAGGAACCTGAACAAAGATTGATCAAGGAGAGTCTTTGTGAAAACACAGCTGTTGGTATCCCATTTTACACGCAAAAGACCTTAAGCCTAGAAAGTTGATTTTTAATCAGAAGAGGGTAGAAGCTTTGAGTAGAGTAATGGATATGTCCTAGTGCAATACTTTCAAAGATGACAGCACAAACAAATTTAAGGGTTTTCTTTTTTCTTTTACTCCTTTTCTGTTTTTTTTGAAGACAGGATGTTGCCCAGCCTGAAGTGCAGTGTTGTGATCAAAGCTCACTGCAGCCTTGACAACCTGGGCTCAAGTGATTCTCCTGCCTCAGCCTCCCTAGTAGCTAGGACCATAGGCATGCACACCCATACCCAGCAATTTTTTTTTTTTTTTTTTTAATTTTCTGTAGAGACAGGATTCTGCCATGTTGCCCAAGCTAGTCTCAAACTCCTGGACTCAAGTGATCCACCCACTTCATTCTCCTAAATTGTTGGGATTACAAGCATTCGCCATTGTGCCTGGCCAAATTTAAAAGTTTAACAAAGGTTGAGCCACTAGTGAGTTGCAAAGGTGAAATTACACTTTTGCTTTCTAACTCTCAATCATGAACTTGTAGGAGAAAAGGGATTTCTTTCCTCATCAATTGCAAGATTCATGGCAAAAACATATAACAAAGCACAGATAACCATAGAAAAGCATACAAATTTATCTAATAAAAGTTTTATGTGGCACAGGAGACTTCAGAAATGAATACTCAAGCAAACCAGGAAATCTGTATGCTTTTATAGTTAGGTTTGATGAAAAGTGGCGGTGGCAGGGAAGTACTAGACAAAAGGGGCTGTGACCTAAAGGTGATAAACTTGAGGAAACTTAACTTACAAGGCCTATTTGTTCAGATTCTCCTTGGCATCTTGGTGATTTTGGCTCCTTTCTATACGGAGAGTCTCTCTGGAATGAGAATATTATGACCTACATTAGAAGAAGGTCAGATAATTATATTATAGCCTGCTTCATGGAAGAATGGTGGGAGAAATTCAGAGAGACCTTTCTATTTCACTCTTTTTCTCTTCTCAAATGCTGAGTGCCATATTTTAGGGTAGCATGCCTTGAACCCCCTCAACCTCATCAAGAGAGGAAAATGAAGTCCGATTCCCACTACCAGTGTATGTTCATACATCTATTCACACATGTGCACACACACACATATATTAATATATAATTCATTAAAAGAACAATGTGATCTCAATTCCTACTGCAAACTCCAAATTATTTTACTATTGGTCATGTCAAAATCAATGGCCACAGTAAGAATCCGCATGCATCTATCCATACTTCGCCAAGATACTGCAGTTTGTTTTCAAGATTGCTGTCATTCTACTTGTAATCTATTCGCCCCACACATGCTTCCCCACACATGTCTAATTTTGAAAATTATTCAAAATACGTAAATATTAAATATCTGGGCTTTTTCTAAATTTAGCAACCTCTTTTCACAAATGTTTACACAATTTATTCAAATGATATCACATCATCTGTAATAACGTCCAAGAAAAGAAAATGTAATAGAAGTTCAAAAAAATTGGCCAGGCGTGGTGGCTCATGCCTGTAATCCCAGCACTTTGGGAGGCCGAGGCGGGCGGATCACGAGGTCAGGAGATCGAGAGCATCCTGGCTAACACGGTGAAACCCCGTCTCTACTAAAAATACAAAAATAAAAATTGGCCGGGCGTGGTGGTGCACGCCTGTGTTCCCAGCTTCTCGGGAGGCTGACGCAGGAGAATAGCGTGAACCCAGGAGGCAGAGCTTGCAGTGAACCGAGATCATGCCACCGCACTCCAGCCTGGACGACATAGCGAGACTCCGTCTCAAAAAAAAAAAAAAAAAAAAAAAGAAGTTCAAAAAATTGTGCTGGTTATGAAGACCTTGTTCTTGAAGTGTAAGAGTTTAAGGTACAGCTCTACTCATTTCCAGGGTCAAGTTAACAAATTCTTCTTGATTTTTCAATGCATCAGGGCCTGTGCATAAATTGTTCCACTGTGCCCTATTGTCCTGACATCCACATCTATACTGAACCATTTTGTTTAAATGAATAGAGCATGTTTAACTTTGTAATACAAAACACAGCTGAATCATTGACACTTCAATCAGCCTTTTTTATACTGAAATCACAGTAGGATATCCCTTTTACTGAGAATGTATTGACACTAAAGTAGAATTGATTGCAAACTAAAAATGAAAGGCAAAACACATCAATATGTGTGTGTATCTGCATAACAATCCAGTGTAATTTTATTATAACTGTGTTTACGGTATAGAGAACTCAAAGTTAGACCTGGATCCTACTCATCTATTTCTAGTTTTAGAAATTAGAAAAATAAAAAAGAAATTGAGACAACTTTATTTGCGGAAAACTTTAGTAATTCATCTTGTAGGAGAGTATGCAGTGAGGAGAAGGCCTTAAATTTGTAAAGCACTTTGTTCCTACTTACCCAGAGTGCTGTTTACTGTTACAAATATTCAAAAGTTTGCTGAAGGTTATTTTGATTGTCACGTAGGGACAGACACTTTCATCAATAGCACAGTTGGAAGAGTTCATCAGATACAGGAATCTCAGGTTCTTTGAGTTAGAAGTTAAAACAAGATTTCAAAACTAGATTTCTCCTTTGGCAATAAAATAAGCTTGTAGATAAATAAATGAGACATATAATTAATATGTACAGCATGGTAGCGTGATCAAATTAAAATTTATGATTCAGTGTTGTAAAGCAAAGAAAATTAAAAAATTAATTATTTAATGTGACTAATTAATTTTATTGCCCTTTGTCCGAAGTCAACATCCTATTTTCTAAGGGAAAGACTAGGAATATGAGAAGTTTCCCAATAAGTTTAAGTCCTGCGTTTTAGCTTGCTATCTGAAACAGCAAGATTCGATATTTCTTAAGCGCATTCAAAGCTCTGTTTGCTTAATCTGAATGCTGCATAAAATGCCACACAAGTCTATGAGTTGGTGAGGGATGGATTGGCTTTTGTCCACTAATAAAGTTGAAACAAATCATGTTGCCTCAAATGTTTCCTGGACCAGATGAAAACAGGGACTCCTACATAATGCATATGTTCCAATAATTGCAGAAAAATAAATTTAAAAAAATGTGCAGTTTGTGAGAGCAACGGTGCTCATAGCATAAAAATGCCAGCATGAGCAAGAAAAATAAAAACAGACTTACAAATGAGTACATTTACATGCAGAAAAAGAAGATAATTTAAATAACCAAAGCAGGTGAGCTGGTTTTACAAAGAGAACAGCGCGTTATTTAACAGAAGGCATTACTAATTCTACACTTAAACACATGGTGAAAGGTGAAGGAAAACCAGAGAAGCAACCTGCAATTGTCTGTAGCAGAATACTCCCTAAGCAAAATCCTTAAAGGGTCTAAAACCTGCAGCCACAACTTAAGTAATCATAAGAAGTCTTATTTTGAGGATGTGAATCTGGAAAAATCAAAGAAAAAAATTCTTTCAACATTTCTAAAATTAGCTTGAATTTGCTAATTGCAAACAGACAAGAAGAAGGGAGACTGTTGAATTGACTTATAATTCTTGCAAAGGCTCCCCTTTATCTATAAAAAAAGCAGAAGATGAAACAGTGGTATCTGTGTATTTAACATAATTTAGTGTATAAATAGTTTTGGTACCTAGCAATAACTGATCAGATAATTGCATGAAGTCATGTGATTAAACATGATAGAACCTGACTAATGAAGATATATAACAAAAATGTATTTTCATAAATAAAATAATTTTTAAGTGGTTCTATATTATTCAGAAACTGTAGGCTTTAGTATGCTAATGAAAAAGCCTTGACTCCCTAGCTATTTACTTGGCTTTCAGTTCTCCAAAACCAGTGACCTAGTCAAATTAATGTTGGCTTCAACTTAAAAGTCATCTGTATAAATAAATAATTTACATCCTCTGCATACTTATTTCTTTAGCAGTTTCAGTGCAGTGCAGACATCTGCTGGAATTATGAGAAGCTTCCAAAGAGATAAAATGTATACAGTAGTATAGTAAGGAAAAAAAAAACCAGCATCCTGGATGGAAAAATATAGTTTATAGTAGAAATTCATGCCATGTTTTGTTTTCTTTGTTTTGTGTTTTCAGATCTGTATTAGAAAATGTACTAATCATTTGAAACTGGAAAAATGCAATTTAAGTTATCTAGGTAATTTAAGTATTTGCATATGTACATTTTATCTAATTTACACAGATTAATTATTATATGAAATTGAGTTTCCTAAAGAGATATTGACCATTCTAATTTTTTTGGCTAATTATATTGTAATTCTTATTAGAGGATAAGGTTTAGTGCTGTTGCCCCATCCAAATCTCATCTTGTAGCTCCCATTATTCCTAAGTGTTGTGGGAGGAACCCAGTGGGAGATGACTGATTAATGGGGGTGGGTCTTTCCCATGCTATACTTGTGACAGTGAATGGGTTTCACGAGATCTGATGGTTGTAAAAGCAAGACTTTCTCTGCACAAGGTCTCTCTTTGCCTGCTGCCATCCACATAAGATGTAATTGCTTCTCCTTATCTTCCACCATGATTGTGAGGCCTCCACAACCATGTAGAACTGTAAGTCCAAAAAAGCTCTTTCTTTTGTAAACTGTTCAGTCTCAGGTATGTCTTTATCAGCAGCATGAAACTGGACTAATAACCATAATTTGGTACCAGTAGAGTGAGGTGCTGCTGAAAAGATATCTGAAAATGTGAAAGTGACTTTGGAACTGGGTAACAAGCAGATGTTGGAACAGTTTAGAAGGCTCAGAATAAGACAGGAAAACGTGGGAAAGTTTAGAACTTCCTAGAGGCTTGTTGAATGGCTTTACCCAAAATGCTGATATTGATATGGACAATGAAATCCAGGCTGAGGTGGCCTCAGATGGAGATGAGGAACTTGTTGAGAACTGGAGTGAAGGTGACTCTTGTTATATCTTAGCAAAGAGACTTGTGTCATTTTGCCTCTGCCCTAGAGATTTGTGGAACTTTGAACTTGAGGGAGGTTATTTAGGGTATCTGCTGGAAGAAATTTCTAAGCAGCAAAGCATTCAAGAACTGACTTGGGTGTTGTTAAAGGCATTCAGTTTTATAAGGGAAGCAGAGCATAAAAGTTCAGAAAATTTGCAGCCTGACAATGTGATAAAAAAGAAAATTTCATTTTCTGATAAGAAATGTAAGCTGGCTGCAGGCATATGCATAAATAACAAGGAGCCAAATGTTAACCTCTAAGACAATGGAGAAAATGTCTCCAGGGCATATCAGAGGTTTTCACAGCAGACCCTCCCATTACCGGCCTAGAGGCCTGGGGGAAAAAGTGGTTTCCTGGGCTGGGCCCAGGATCCTGATGCTGTGTGCAGCCTAGGGACTTGGTGCCCTGCGTCCCAGCCGCACCAGCCATGGCTAAAAGGGGCCAATGGCTTCAAAGGGTGCAAGCCTCAAGCCTTGGCAAGTTCCACATGGTGTTGAACCTGCTAGTGCACAGAAGTCAAGAATTGGGTTTTGGGAACCTCTGCCTAGATTTCAGAAGATGTATGGAAACAACTGGATGCCCCAGCAGAAGTTTGCTGCAGGGGTGGGGCTCTCATGGACAACCTCTGCAGTGCAGAAGGGAAATGTGGGGTCAGAGTCCCCTACATGGAGTCCCACTGGGGCAGTGCCTAGTAGAGATGTGAGAAGAGGGCCACCATCCTCCAGACTGCAGAATGATAGATCCATTGACAGCTTGAATTGTGATAGCTGGAAGAGTCACAAACACTCAATTCCAGCCCTCAAGGCAGTCAGGAGGGAGGCTGTACCCTGCAAAGTCACAGAGGCAGAGCTGCCCAAGACCAGGGAACCCATCTCTTGCATCAGCATGATCTGGATGTGAGGCACGGAGAAAAAGGAAATCATTTTGGAGCTTTACGATTTGACTGCCCCACTGGATATCAGACTTCATGTGGCCTGTAGCACCTTTGTTTTGGCCAATTTTTCCCATTTGGAATGGCTGTGTTTACCTAATGCCTGTATCCCATTGTATCTGGGAAGTAAATAACTTGCTTTTGATTTTGCAGGCCCATAGGTGGAAGGGATTTGCCTTGTCTTAGATGAGACTTTGTACTGTGGACTTGTGAGTTAATGCTGAAATGAGCTGAGAATTTGGAGGACTGTTGGGAAGGCATTATTGGTTTTGAAATGTAAAAATACGAGATTTGGGAAGGGCTGGGGAGAAATGATATACTTTGACTCTGCGTCCCCACCAAAATCTCATCTTGCAGCTCCCATTATTCCCACATATTGTGGGAGGAACCTAGTGGGAGATGACTGAATGATGGGAGCAGGTCTTTCCCATGCTGCTCTCATGATAGTGAATGGGTCTCATGAGATCTGACGGTTTTTAAATGAGAGTTTCTCTCCATAAGCCCTCTCTTTGCCTGCTGCCATCCACGTAAGATGTGACTTGCTTCTCCCTGACTTCTACCCTGATTGTGAGGCCTCCCCAGCCATGTGGAACTGTAAGTTCAATAAATCTCTTTCTTTTGTAAATTGTCCAATTTTGGATATTTCTTTGTCAGCAGCGTGAAAATTAGCTAATACATTAGGAAATAATTTTAAGGCCACTAAGGTCAAACATGTATTTCAGCTTGGGTGTTATTAAAAGAAACAAATCCACACTAATTTCACAGTGTATGTTGCTTTGTTCCTTGTGAGAACAGTCTAATCCCTAATCTTCTCATATAAAGAAAGTCTTAATTGCTTTGTCATTTATAGAATATTTGCAGATCAATAAATAACGAGTCATAAAAAGTAAAATAATTATGGGGAAATTTATTTTTGTTTGTGCATTAGCAATAACTAATAAACTAATAAATACTTATCAACAATAAATAAATAAATATTTATCAAATATTATTTAAAAACAGTTGAATATATAATAATGTTTTATATATAATATATATAATGTTTTATATATAATATATATAATGTTTTATATAGAATATATATATAATGTTTGAAGAAGGGCCATATTTGGGAAATCTCTAGCAATTTTAATAAATAGAAACAGAAATGATTTTACTAAAATTAAAATAAATACAAATTCATATCTGTAGACTTTTATTGAACACAACTGTCATATTTATTAGTTTGAAAGGAATAACATTAAACATTTCCAATAATTATAATAGGTAGGAAGTCACAGGAGATTTGTTGACTTAACAAATTTATGTCAAGAAAATTAAGACTATAAATAAAAATCAACTTCCACAATATTCCAGAAAAAGAATAAAATATTCTTTTTTTAAAAGAATGACTTGAAGAATGGAATAGAAGTTGTTGTATGTTTTCCATATCAGCTAAAATTTATTGAAAATATGATTAGTCTTTGCAAATTTAGGTTATCCCTTTACTCTCTGACTTTAAACTTGTACCAATTGATTAAACTGTTTGGAATCATAGTCTGTGTGCCAAAACAGAATTTGATAACAGGTGGTGGCTCATTGACTATTTCATTTGTGCCACTGGGTGCTATTTATGAAGATTAAAATTAATGCTGCTAGAAAGGCTGGTTGTTTAATTATTACTAAGTTCTACATCCCCTTAAGTCATATGATCAAATTCAAGATCTGTTAGTCAGGTATTTTTTCTTTCAAATTGAAGTCCTGGATAGAATAAAAAGGCTGAGTAGAGGAAACTCCTTCTGCTTGGCTGCATAAACTGAAACATTGTTCTTCCCCGACCTTCAGACTCAGATAATCGTTAGTTGTTGGGTCTCAAGCTTGGCAGCTTTCAGACTGGAATTGGTACCGTGAGCTTTCTTACTTCTCAGGCCTGTGGACTTGAACTGGAACTACACGTTGGCTCTCCTAGGTGTTCAGCTTGTAACTGCAGATCTCAGTACATTTCAGTCTTCTCAGTTGCAACAATTCCATATAATAAATCTCTCTCTCATATTAAAGCACAATTTTGAAAGAGAAGCACTGATAGATAAGTGCTAGTAGTAAGAGCTAATGTTTCAGTGTGTAGTATATAGTCTTCCCTTCATATGCAGTTTCTACATCTGAAGATCAAAAATATCAAAGGAAAAGAGGAAAAAAGAATAATGCAATCATAAAAAATATAGATTTTAAAAGCAATATAATCGATCAGTTACATGCTGTTCACATTTTATTAGCTGTTCTAAGTAATCTAGAGATGATCTGAAGCAGACAAGAGGATAGACATAGGTTTTATGCCAATACTATGACATTTCATATAAGAAACTTCAGTATCCATGGATTTTGGTATCCACAGGGGTCCTGAAACCAATCCCCGCTGGATACTGAGGGATAACTCTACTCAAAACCCTACTCAGCACTTTATATGTTGTAATTTATTTAATCTTCCTGTTATATTAAAATGTTACTACTTTCTGTTTTACAGATGAGGAAACAGAGGCACAAAAAGTTCAGCAACATGTCTAACCTCATACAATTAATTACTGGTGAAGCCAGTATTCAAGTAAAAAGTGAAGAGTAACTAAATTCAGAAAAAAATCATAGACTTATTAAAAAGATTTGGATGAATTATGAGGCTTGAAATAGAGTAGTAATTGTAGAAATGAAAAAAGGATGATGTGAAAGAGTTTTACAGTTAAAATATGAAGGACTTGTCAGTAAAATGGGTATAAAAGACAATAAAGTATGAAGATTCTAAATGTGTCAGGGAAAATTGTTATGCCATTAGACAAAATGGAAAAACCATAACGTAGGAAAGAGAAGGCAGCAAATTTCATTTTGGACATTTGCATTGGAAATAAGATACAATCTTTCTGTATATCAAAAGATAAAATAAAATTGTCTAAATTATTGAATTAACCATGGCTCAGTGTGACTGAGATTATTACTGTAAACCAAATATCCCCATGTTCCTCTAAATTCCCCAGTGGCATGCATCCTGGTTGAGTTATATGACTAACTTACCTAAAGGATGTCAGCAAAATTGAGAGCGTTAATAGCAGGTGATTCCTCTACCTGCTCTCATTCACATGAATGGAAATGAAATAAACCTACAGGATGTTGTTGCAAGATGGAGGTGGACTGGATCACTGATTCAAACCTAGGAACAGAGCCCTGATGAGTGGCACCTTACAATGTTTTCTGATGTGAGTGAGAAATAAAACTTTTATATGTTAAGAGGTTTGTTTTGATTTTGAATGTTTATTGTGATTTGGAGGTTTTATATGTTAAAACATTTATTGCAGCAGAGCCTAACATCTTGACAAATATGCACAATAACAAAAATGTCTACGTTTGGGTCTTAATTCATATTAATTGTGAATTTTCTGACATCTTTGATTTTTTCCTTAAGAAATGGCTTAAAATATTACTAGTGTTAAAATCTAGTGAGCTAATAAATACGAATGTGCTTTGTAAATGAAAGCATCTATTTAAATACAAATTATTTATATTCTTTTTATTGAATACCAATTAGAGATATTATTGTAAATAACAAACGTTATGGCTATCAGAATAAAAGTAAGCATATTGGGCTCTCAAAAAATTCATTACAGCCTGTGAGAACTGTCGTGAAAATAAGTGGAATCCAGAATATCTCCAGAACTGCACAGCTAATATGGCAACCAATAGCCACATGTGGCTACTGAACATTTAATATATGGATATTTTAAATTGAAATGTGTTGTAAGTGTAAAATACACAACAGATTTTGAAGAATTGGTGTATAAATGTAAAATAACTCAAATAATTTCTATATTGATTGCCTGTTGCCATGAAGACATTTTGTATATATTGGGTTAAATTAGATTATTAAAATTAATGTTACCTGTTTCTTTTTACTTCTTAAATATGACTGCTAGAAAACTTAAAATTACATAAGTGACTCATATTTATGACTTCCATTACCTTTCCTTTGTAGAGTACTGATGTATGTCTTTCCTCATGTCTGCATGAGCTGGGGGATATCTCACACCAGAGGAGAAAATCTCTAAATGAAGGACCCTATTTGAACATCTTCCACCTGAAAAACATCCATGAGTGGTAAGGAAGTATAAAAAATAGGGAAAATGGTTTTCCCTTTTCTAAAATGTATTAAGAGTCACTTTTTTAAAAAGGGTGAAATTATGGCTCACATACAAGTATAGAGTGAACACATATCAAAGATTCTATCTAAATCATCCATTACTGTGAGAACCAGTAAGATATTATAACCAATTCAAAAGAAAATTTTAAGAATAATACATACAAAAAGAATAAGGAATTCTTAATTGAATATACAAGTAGATGCAAAATGGGTCTATCCACAGGGCAATAATCACTTGCATTACCCTGGAAACAACTGGTTTGCATTTGTATATGCAAGAATAATTTGCAATATAGTCAGTATTTAATAATTTACGGGCTCAAAATCAATGATAGGCAGAGATACCTGTATAAGTTAACCAGTCAGAACATCAATAATTTTTTTTCTCCCGTTTCAAAGGCTTTCACAATTTTTCCTGGCAGGATGAACGAAATAAAAAGCAAAAGAGTTTTAAATTATTTTTCGACATGACAAGGCCAATTGATAGGAATTCTATGTTCAAAATTATTATCTGTATAACTATGCATTCTGTGCCAAATATTTATCTTTTTATTTTGTTTTAGAAAGTTTTGTGTTTTATGAAGAAATTGCACAGAAATTAACAAAAATTATATCTTTTTAAACAAATGTATTTAAAATTGTGTTTTTCCTAAAGCCCTTCTCTGGTAGATATAATGGTCCCCCAAAAAGCTATCTACAGTTTAATCCCCAGAACCTGTGAGTATGTTACCTTAGACGACAAAAAAAGAAAAAAAAAACAAAAAACAGGACTTTGCAGATATGATAGAGATTATAGGGTTTAAATGGGGAGGTTATCTGGGATTATCCAGGTGGTCCCAATCTAATCACATGAGCACTTTAAAACAGATAACTTTATCCAGCTTGAGGCAGAAGAAACAGATGTAGCCAAAGCCATCGGAAACACTCACTTGTACTTACATTGAGAAAAACAAAAAAATCAGACACTTTCTTGTAGACTGCTGATAAAGAGGGATGACCTCCAGAAGCTGAGGGTGATCTTGAGTTAGCAGTGTGCAAGAGAACAGGACTTCAGTTCTACAAACACAAGGAAACAAATTCTTCCAACAACCAATGAGCTTAGAAGAGGTTTCTCCCAAGCCTCACATGAGAATCAAAGCCTCAGCTGATGCTTTAATTTCAGATTGTGAGACCTGAGCAGAAGAAACAGTTTATCTACACCCAGACTCCTGACCCATGGAAACTGTGAGATAATAACTTTGTCTTCCATTAAGGCACAAAGATTGTGACAATTTATTACAGCAGCAACAGAAAACATGTATACCTACTTTCATTCCAAACTTTTCATTTGATTTTGGGTATTTATTGTTGTTTAGATTGCAGTCTTGTTCTTATTTATGGATGACATACCACACAGTTGTGATGCAAAATAAATTAAAAGTCTTGTCTGGATTATTAATCGAAACAACCTAAATTCTCTAAAGTGTACAAAAGGGCCAGGGCCTTACAGGACAGCTGCCAGATGCAGTTTACTTTTATTAATAGATGAGCTCAGTGCTGAGGTTTAAGGTAGGCAGAGTTTGGTTGTTCATTTTAAAAGAGAATAATAACAAACAATTTTGCAAGTTTGAGTGATAGGACTACTACAGGAAATGTTGAAGTGTTCAGTGGTCATAGATGGCAGGTTCATGAACTTGATGCTAACTTTCTATCAGCTTTCTACTGCTATAAACAGTTTGGATACTTGAGTCCCAAGTGATGTTGTCAAATAGGAGAAAAATCAGAAAGTATTCAGATTAAGAATCTGGATATGAGGTAAGATTAAAATTGCTGAATAACAGACAGACTAGCCTACTATAATGGGAAATGTGGTTAAAAGCATACTATAAACATCTGAATTTTATTCAGTAGCAAACTAAAGAGGTAACTGGGAAGACTATTTCAGTTCAATTTCAGGTTAGATCATAGTAGGATTGAGCATTTCATAAATGAAGATATATTAGTCAGGATAAAGTGATTAATATAACAGAGAACCTTGAAATCTCAGGAGTTTGATGCCTTGTGGCTTGCATCATAATCCACAGGGGTTGAAGAGAGGTGAAGAGAATGCTGTTCCATATAGTTTATCTACCATCCTCCTTATCGATAGATAGAAAATTAGAACTTATGGGCCAAATTTGGCCTCAAAGCTATCTTTGTATTGCATGTGGGCAAAGAAAGGTTTTTGCATTTTTAAAAGGCTATTTAAAAAACAGGAATATGGAAGCAATGAATTTACAACTTGGCCTTTTCAGGAAAAAAAAAGAAAGAAAGAAATAAAACATTGCTGCTGACCACAGCTCTATAACCCTGGCATCTTGAACTAGATTTTCCATATCCAGCTGGCAGATAAGGAAAAAGAGATACCTGGAGGATTGTGCAAGAGGTCTTGAGAGTCAGGCCTGGAAATGACAAATATTACTTCCTTCCACATACCAATGACCATAACTATTTAATGTGGCCCTACCATTATGTTGCAAGCATGATTGCAAATACAATTTAACTCTATGCATAGGTGGAAAAAAATAAAACACTAAAAATTCTTTGTTAGCACTGTTTTGACAGGGAAAAAATTTTATAAGACTTGCAATATTCCCAATTAGTGGTTAACATAATCTAAAATAAAAACATTTCACATTTTAAAAACATACGATAGAAAATAACTAAATGCAGATTTGTAGAAAAAAATAACAGCAGGGTCCAAGATTGTCCAGGTAACAGATGCCAGGCAAGTGTGACTTCTGACATTTTTAAAAAATATATTAATCTAAGATAGTCTTACAATGGCCTAACTGTTGAACACAAAATCTCTGGCAATATAATTCCTAAAGATTGGGTCATCCAAACAGAAATTAGACCTTTTCAGAACCTGCAAGAAATGGAAATGAGATTATTCTCTAATTTTTACATAATCTGTGCCAAAAAATATGTCAATGGAATTGTCGGATTCTTCTTATTCAGGTAACACTCATTTTTATTATCTAAACTTTATTTTTAATTTATAATTTTACTATAAAATTATAAATTTAGTTCAAAATAACCAAATTCACACTGAGAAATGAGCAGGTTTTAATAAACACTAACCGTAATCCTAAATATGTAGAAAAAATTTAAAATACCTGCATCACTGCAGTATGATTATGCTAACCACAAATCACTCTTCGTTGGGCTTTTGTGGAAACTATTAGTCATGAACACCCAAGAAAAGTCTCTGTCCTTACCTTGCAGAGAAGTTCCTCCTTTATTGTGTTAATCTCTTTCATCTGCTTTTATACATATTTTGTTCATGCTAAACACCACCAAACTGGTTGCTTCCTTTATTCAAAGCCAGTATACTAATTAAAGTAAATTATCCTTTCCTGTGAAACTGCTTAAAACAGTCTCTAAAGCAGCATTCTTCGCTGATTAAAACGATTTCATTAATCATTTCTCTTCTGGCTATCTCTGTAACAATTTGTATTTCTTACACCTGCTACATGACAACGTTAGGGAAAGAAAATCTGCTAATGTCTTTTTAGAAGCAATTTTTTAATGGAATCCCTTCTACAAACTGCTCTTGCAGATTACTTCAGCTGTGGTGGGAATGGTTTAATTCATATGCATTCTTGGCGGGAAAATGACACCTTAGATATTAAATGTTGCTTGAAACCACTACCTGTATTTCTTATCCTTCCTTCCCTTTATGGCTGTTTTTGCTTCAGTTATTAGGAAGCCATCATTGTTCCACTGTAACAGTTGTTAGGGCTTTACCTTATCTGCTTACTGTCTTCCAGGAGCTTATTAATTGTTTAATGCTCACTAGCATGTGGATTACACATTTATCCTTTCTCTCCTAGACAAGCCATAACATAATCTCCTCAACTGGCATCTCATAAAAGCATGAGGTGAAAATTTCAGGGAAGAGTATCTTCCCAGGATTTGTAGAAAGTAAATTACCCTTTAAAGCTGCCAATCTGGTTCTCTTAACAGTATCTAAGCAATGACTGTAGAAACACTAATTATAGGGTTCTTTTAATGTAAAGAAAAAAAAAAAAAGATTCTACATCGTGAAGCCCTTTACTTCCTAAATCTCACAAAGAAGAGATTCTCCTTTGGCTTCCATCATCTCCTGTGGATTACAATTTGCCACATTGCAAAAGTACACTGTGGTTCCTTGAAAGGTTTGAGTTTTCCCATGCTGTTTTGTGGATGGGTTCTCAACTATCAGCCTTGTGTGAGTCTGATGATGTCACACCATGCACTACTGAAAATGTGTTACAATTCGCATCCTTAGGGAATCTGTGCAATGTATTTAGAGAAAGCCTTATGGAAGAAAACTATCAGCCTTTAAATCAAAGAAAAGAAAGATTATGGAGATTTTCCTTGATACAATGCTAACTCTGTGTAAAGCTAATAGACAAAAGTGCTGTATGAAATGTAGGGTACTGGGTTGAAAAGCTTTGCTAGTGTCACTGGAAGCTATCGCACTTGTGATGGCTTTTTAATAAGATTTTAAAATCATGAAAATCTAGAATTGCGCATCTTATACACTGTCACAGTCTCAGTCAACACAACCAGCCACTTATTCCTGGTACTTATTCCTGTCTAATATAAAACATATTATGTATATTAATTCACTACATTTGAACCATTCCTTGGTAGAGGCATAATCTTAGTTCTAGAAGCACTAAAACTGTTCACACCAGAAAAAAGATCTCAATCTTTTTTACTTATAATGAACATGGTAAATAATATGCCAATCAAGCTCATTTAGCAGATCATGTCTCAGTGATCTTTTCATCCCTGTCCATCAGCTACATGAAATGCCGATGTCATATGGAAGGTACTTTCTATATATTTTTGAAAGAATTGATTAAAGTACTAGATTAAAAGTAAAACTATATAAAAGTATAAGTCAATTTATGAATTGTCCGTAAAAGACAGTTTTTTCTAAATGTTACTTTGGAGAGTGGGATAACCTTCTATATAGGCAAATTGTCTTTTAAAAAAAGTGCTTTGAGTCTCAAGTGACATCCCCTGTCACAACTGGTATCCTGAGAAAAACAGCAAGAACAAAGGGTGCTAAGGAGAGCAATGTGGGGCAGAATCAGAAGGCAGGAGATCAAATCATGACATAGGCATAAGCCATGATAAATACCTGGTAGAAAGAAAGCTTCTGGGAAAACATCAGGAATATTCCAAGGGTAGACAAGATATGTGGAATCCAAGATTTATCTGCTTAATTGAATAAAGGATGGGAAAAGATCGCTAATTATCTACATTTAAAAAAAAGAAAGAAATCAAAATAATGGAAAATGAAAGAAGAAAGGCAGATTGCAAAGAAAATAACATTATAATAAGGAAAACACAGATGAAAGAAGTGTTCTTATTTGTCAGTATTCTTTCTTTTCACAGGGAATGAGATTTCCAAAGACAAACAGAAGAAAATAAACAATGGAAAACCCTGTGGGTGGGGAGAAGAGCTGAAAGACTCCTGTACAGACAGAAGTTATCAGAGTTATTTTCATACATCTTGGCACAACTTCCCAGAAAGTAATAATATATTGGTGTTAGACATTTGGTCGGTTTTGATGAAACCAAAGTTGCCAATAAAATAATTATGTTGCTCAAAAGTTTAATGAAAGATTCAAATTAAGAAAAAACAAGAATGAAGTCAAATATTTTATCATCAAAAGAAGAATGTTAATATTGATGAGATTCAATTGAGTAGGTCAAAACAAAATTTATTATTTTTTTTACAATGAGACAGTGGAAACAGGAGAGATTGTAATCTAGTTAAGGAAAATGGGACAAATTAACAATCATGATTAAAGTAGTATGTAGGTGAGGTCTTGACCTAAGTGATATTAGAAAATAGAGCTTTGGCAAGTAAAGGATAAGATAGTTACTTTATAGGTAACTTTGCACTGAATGAGGGCAGAGGATAATTACAAAATGATGCCCAAATATTGTTCAATATGAGGCTTAGGACATAGGACATCACCTTGATGTGGTCTGTAATCAAAGTCTATGAGACGAATCACAATTACATATCAAAATATTAATTACTAATTAGATGATTTATTGTGCTAATGTGCTAGGCATTTAGTAAAGTGTTTTATTAATATCACGTAAGGCCCATATGCATGCACACGCTGTAAGTTACATGTACTAAAAGTTGAGTTTCTTTAATCTGAGATTCTTGGAACCAGAAGTATTTTGGATTTGGGTTTTCTTTTTTCAGATTTTGGGATATTTGCATATACATGTGAAATATCTTGGGTATGAGACTCAAGTATAAGCATAAAAGTTATGATTCACCTACACTTTATATACATAGGTTGAAAGTAATTTTATACAATAATTAAAATAGTAATTTTGTGCATGAAAAAATATTTTTGTACATTGAAGCATCAGAAAGCAAAGGCATCACTATCTCATCCACCCATGTCGACAATCTGTGTTTGCTTGCCATCACCATCATTCCTGACTCCAAATTTATATGCTCCCAATAAGTAATCATTTTCTTAAATTTATTCATATGTATGTACTAAACAGTAAATAATGTGACATATCATAAATATGGTGAAAAAATAATTTGATCAGAGTAACTAAGCAGCACAGTAACATCACCAGAATACCTCTATCAGTTATTAAACAATAGTGACAACAAACAATGGCAAGATTTTAGTCTTCACATATGATGATAAGTTTTGATTAAAAGGTTACTGTAGGCCAGGTGTGGTGGTTCACACCTGTAATCCCAGCACTTTGGGAGGCCAAGTTTGGAGGATCGCTTGGGCTCAGGAGTTTGGGACCAGTTTGGGTAACAGAGTGAGACCTCCTTTCTACAAAAGTAATTTTTAAAAAATTGGCCAGGTATATTGTCGCACATCTGTAGTCACAGCTATTTGGGAAGCGGAGGCAGGAGGATCGTTTGAGCATGGAATATTGAAGCTACAAGTGAGCTGTGATCATGCCACTGCACTCAAACTTGGCCAACAGTAAGACCCTGTCTCAAGCAAACAAACAAAAGGTTACTGTGTACAATAATACCCTTGAGGACGCTGAATAAACTACGTGTTATACACCTACCTTTTGAACGTAACCCATCACATGAGGTCAGATATGAAATTTTCCACTTGTGATATCATGCTGGTGCTCAAAACGTTTTAGATTTTTGAGCATTTTGGATTTCAGGTTTTTGGATTAGAGATGTCCAACCTGTAGTATTATTACAAATGAAAAAAATGCAAGCTGAGAAAGGATAATGAATTTCTCTAAGAGTCAAAGCCTGTAAATGATAGAATTAGGAAAAAAAATGAGGTTTGAGTCCAAAGTCAGTGTTCTTTATACTTATTAAATTACCTCTTAATTCTCCCTCTAAAATTGGAAATGGATACAACCATTATGATTGAAAGAATATGGCTATTCAAACTTCCTCAGAACATGTCTTAATATGTCTGAGCAGGCAAAGTGTAGCCAGTTTCATGGGCCTAAGGAAAATAGATAAAATACATTTCTCAGTTTATATCATCTTCAGGGATCTTTGGGGGCTCTAAAAGACAAAGGAAACAAGAGACATTTTAAGAATTGATGTGAAAAAATAAAGAAGAGAGATTTTATGTTGTGATGAGAAAAGATGAGAGGTGCAATGTAAAGTAACGGGATAAACAAGAGATACAGAAAGAAAACAGCAGGGGAAAGACAGCTCTTGCAGAGTAAGTGAGATAGAATATGTTTATTTTGAGCACAGAGATTTGCACGAAGTCTAAATATGAGAAAAGAAAAGGGGAATGTGGAAGAAACACCTTAATACAAACAAAAGCAGAGTAACTCAAAAGAAAATGAGGCAGAAGTCAACTACAGATGGAAGCCAAGTTTTTGATACAGGATAAGAACCATAACTTAGAAATCAGGTAACAGAAAATAGTCACATTTGGAGAGCCAAAGGTGAAAAAGAAAAATGTAAATAAAACTACAGAAAGTAATGCTGTTATGGGTCAAGTAGTTCTTGAAGTAGGGGAACATGAAACCCGAACAGAATAACCGGAAAGAAGACACGGAAATGTAATTTATGGTTCTCTAAGGAAAGAAAAATCAAAATGTCAGCACAAGGAAAATTCATATGAAAAAGAAAATATTCTGAAAGAACCAACTAGATCTGGAGCTCTTTACAATTACTAAAAAAAGAAACACAAGCATACTAAAGGAAAAAATGGTATTTTAACAATAATATCTTAATTAAGTTGACCTCGCAGTGTGAATCTAATAGAATGGGTGTGCTCATAACATGCACAGTTAGTATATTTTCTCAATCCATATCTTTCCTCTAGTAAATGTTAAAGTGAAAAATTTTGAGAGTAGGTAATTTTTGTACAGCCTTTTAAGACATATGAGTTGGGAGGTTATTTAAAATACAAGTTAAAAAAAAGATGACAGTACTAAAATGGCCTACAGGGAAAAATATTTGAAATAAATTTAATACATAAATTGATAGTTTATATGCTTGTCAATTGATTTATTTGAATTTCAAAAGCAATCTTTTTCCATTCTTCAAATTTAAAACAGTACTTCCCACAGCAGCAATACAAACCTGCAGGTGTGACATGGTATTCCACAAACCATCATAATCCATGCAAGTCAATCTATATATCCCTGCATTCTACCTCTATAGTTTGAGAAGGCCTTCCCTGTATCATCATTTTGGAGTACTTGTTCCTAGATCAAGTTTCAGAACAGCCATTCATCAATTGCCATCCATTATAAGACCAATCTGCTGCATGATCAATTTGACAAATTAACTCCCCCAAAACATGTATCTACTAACTAGTTATGAAGTTCATAGCAATTCCTATTTTGCCCAGGCCACTTATTTTTCAGTGTCAGTTGAAATATTTCACTATTTTAAGAAACCTTGAATTTTAGGTATAGAATACAGTGTTTACGTCAAAGAATAGTTAAGTTAAACAGAGTGAGTATCTTACAAAACATTTTGAAATAAGTTTATTGAATTTTATAATTCGTGAATGTAGATATCTTGACTGGGGAACTGTACGTCTGCACGTTATATTCAGATAGGCATGAGAACTTAAACTCATTTATATGCTATATAAACAGAATTAAAACAATTGACAACAAAAAATAGTTTACAACCATCAGACATACAGGCTCTTTGCGACATAGGAATTAATATTGTATATGTACTGTTATTTCTACTAGAACTGTCTGCTTTATATGTATTTGCCAAAAAAAGAACAACTGAGTTGCATCAGCTAGCAGCTATTTTAGTTGACTACAGAGATGAAAGAAACAGGACTGTACATTTCAAATTCTTAAGTACTCCTGAAATGCCTAGTGTTTTATTTACAGAGAGGGTAGATTTTTCCCTTAATTACATTTCAGACTGACATGTATGTGTGAAAATAAACACCCAGGTGTAACTTTCACTTGGTGGTCTAAAAAACAAGTTGGTCTCTATGTACATCTTTATCAGTGTGTACACAGTCAAGTGTGCAAAAATGAGGCATGGTTTTACTTCCTGATTCAGTGGTAAATAATATGTGCAAGTTACTATCATAAACTGGATTCATTAGCTAATATGTTTAGGCTCTATTTATTGAAAAATACGAACAATTACTATAGAAAATTGAATGTAAATGTTAAAAATCTTGAAAATGTAAAAATGTCTATCAAAATTTTAGAGGAAGGACCAGAAATAAAAGAAAGAATAAGCACATAATTTGTTTCCATTTTTTTATAGCTTTGTAGACTTACTTAAGGCTTTCTATAATTATTTTTGAAATTATAAAGATAAGTACTCACAAAACCAAAAATTAAAATATAGTAAGTCCAGAATTTGTGGGAGAGTAAATGTGCCCTAAATTAAATTCTCCAAATTCATACAATGAAGCAGAATATGTCTACAAGATGTAAGTAGAGAAACAGAAATTTAAGAGTTGTTTATAAGATAATCTTTAGAATAACCTGAAAGACTTATTCTAACTAGAAGGTGTGGAAGGAGTAAAAGAGGAAAAATATAGTGTAAATAGATTAATTGACTCAATATATATTTCTAGTCACTACCTAAAGTTGATAAATCAAACAAAACAGGTTTACAATTTTTATAGTTAAAATTGGTAATTAAGAGTTCCAGCTTCTTTATTTACAAAAAAAAATAAGTATATATTTTTAGGATGTAGCCAACTGGAGAGAGTGATGCTCCCATTCTCTTAACTAGAAAAATCATGGCAAGTTACAAAAACCACATATTTTCTTGAACATATCAGAGAGCTGAGCTCACAGGACAACCAGCTAGGCTGAAATCTAAAGAAAAGCAGAAACTGTCAAGGAGAAATGTGGAAACATACACTAAGTTACCTGGGACAGAGCAAGAGACAAATACATGACTTTCATAAAAGTGGATACAATTTCAGCACAATTTATTAACAAATTTCCCAAAGTTTTATGTCAGCTACCACCAATAGTAAAGAACCTGTTTGGGAGCTGCAGACACTCGCATACGACTCAGATATTGAGACTATAAGCCAGAGAATAGAAAATTACTATGATTAATATGTTAAAGACTCTACTATAGAAGAAAGACAACATGTACGAACCAATGGAGAATTTCAGCAGAAATATAGGACCCATAAAAAAATCAAATGGAAATGCAAAAAAGAGAGAAAGACAGGACACATTCTAATAGGCTCATTAATAGACTCAAGACAGTTAAAAAAAGAGTAAGCGAAGTTTAAGATAGATTAACAGAAATTAGTCAAACTTAAAACACAAAGAAAAAATGTGTTAAAGAACTGAATCTTCAAGACATGTGGGACAATATCAAATGAGCTCCTATAAGAGGAAAACAGAGAATGAAACAGAATAAATGTTTACAGAGAAAATAGAGGAAAATTGTCCAAAAATAATAAAAAAGTTTCAAACCACAGATCTAAGAAGCTGAGAGAGTTTTAAGGTCAATAAATACTTGTCACCCAAAAATGCACCTAAACACATCTTACGCAAATACCTGGAAACCAAATGTAAAGAAGGATACCAGGGAAAAAATTGATAAGATTCTAGCTAAGACAACCAAGAAAAAGGGGAAACAACACTAATTACCAACATCAGTCATGAAACAGGGCACATAAGCACAAATCTAATTTTATTTAATAAGGGAATTTTATAAAATTTAATAAGAAATATTACTAAAAGTTATGTTGATAAATGTGACAACATAGATGAAATGAACTATATATATGTATATGTGTATGACCTCAATAATTCCATACATTTAAATATATCATATTTATAGTTGAAAATCGTCAAACAACAACATCAATACTCTAGGCCCATATGACTTACTTGGCAAAATCTTACAAACATTTAAAGAGGAAATAAAACCAATCTTATACAAACTCTTTCAGAAAATTAAAGAAGGAACACATCCCAACTCCTGTAATAAGAGAAAAATTATAATGTCAACACAGAAAAGAAAGAGACTACCAGAAAAAAAAAAAAAAACCTACAGTCCAAAATACATATTGAACAAACATGCAGAAGTCCTCGATAAAATATTGGCATATCTAATTCAGCAGCATATTTAAAAACGTAAAATATATCATGATCAAATGGAGTTAATTTCAGGAATGTAGCACTGGTGTGACATTCTAAACTCAGTCAATGTATTTCCTCCATTTGAAAAGATAAAAGTACAGTCACATATTTATTTTGAAAGTTGCAGAGAAAATATTTAGTCTTCAGTTATGTGTGTTTCATTGTTCAACCTGGCCACATTATAATGATAAGCTAAAAAGTTATATCCAAAAGATATATATACATGCACACAATAATACTAACAGATTAAATGTATGTGTATATTTGCATATACACAGAAAATGTCTTATGTAATAGCGGCCACAGCTACATCTTGGGGTCACGATCACATTTGGGAAGCTACAGGAAAAATCAAGAATTGTATACTTTTTAAAAATAACTCTCTGTAGTTTGAATTCTTTTTGTTAAAGCAGATTTATTACCTATATAATTAGTTTTAATATAAAAACATTAATTAGAACTGCTTTTTAAGTGACATATCCTAATTGAAGCAGTATATTAATTAGGGGAAAAAAGGGAAATTTTCTAAATAAATATCTTGGAATTGGCCAAAACTTAATGCCAGCCAATTTTTTTTCCCCACTAATACAGGTGCATTAATTGGGACATGGAATAAATTATTAACTCCCTTTTGTGAATGCTTTACCCTGTGAAGAGCGTTATGGCTGAGAATTGTAGCACCTTGTGGTATAGGTGAGGATGAAGCTGGCATATATTAATCAGTCACTTCATTTTTCAAGGAAAATTTTTCTTCCTTATTTATTTATGCACAATTGCATCTCATTTTTCCATAGTAGATGGTTTTTTAAAAATGTGTAAATGTGGTATTTTGTAAACAGAATGACACTGTTAATAACCCGGTGTGAGAACTTTACAAAGAACTGAGGGATCCATAAGGTTGAAAAAGATATTTGAGGGAACAGCTGTTTCAAAAGAGGCCAACAACTCTTTCAGGTACTTCAGAGGCGAGAATCTGGGTGGGAGGTGGTCAAAGGAATGACCAGGCAGATTTAACTGTGACATCTCATCACCCTTATTTTTTAAATTGCTTTTATTCTTTTGTCTTTGGAGTTCTCTGTAAAATCGTATTTACTGAATGTGTTCCACAGCATTTAAACATTTATAAAAATTTATCACATCTACTAGATTCATTTTAAATTAAAAAATCAAGTCCTGGCTGCTGCCTTTATTTCATTACACTGTCTTTAATTTGTAACCTAACTTGTTTCACATATTTTGCTTTTTAATAGAAATTATTGAAGAGGTTATTAAGTTTATTTTTATGTCACATTTATATTAAACATAGTTATACAGTTAATTTTAAAACTCTAAAAATACCACTTATGATACAGTTTTTATTCACGTATTTTTAGTTTTAAAAGGAATATTCATGTTAATAATAAAAATTCAAAATACAAAAAATAACATGGTATAAAAATGTAATTATCTTTCTTTCTCGCTGAAGTTCCTTGACCCCTTTTCAAGATGCAATTACTTTTAACACATTTGTGAAGATATCTCTAGAAATTGTATATACAAGTGCAAGTTTGTGTGTGTATACAAGTATAGATATTAATGAATATAAATAGCTTTTTACAAGCTTAAATGTCTGTATTCAACTTTCTTTACCTGGCCTTTTTATTTTATTTTATTGAAAAAAAAATAGAGGTGGGGTTTCATCATGTTGCCCAAGCTGGTCTTGAACCCTTGAGCTCGAGTAATGTTATTGCTTCGGCCTCCCAGAATGCGTGGATTATAGGCATGAACCACCATGCCAGGCCTGTCCTTGCCTTTTTCTAATCATACACATTAGAAGTTGTTTTATAACTGATATTTATGGTTAAAATAAAGAGATGTTTAAAATATAATTCCAAATCACATTATTGCATACAGTTTGTCTTTTCTTTCGGTTCACAATGTTTAAATGGGAAGGATAACGAAAACAAATCTCATAGAGAATATACACTATAGACGACGTACATTAACTACACAGTGAGTTCCAAAATTATTAAAGTCCAGTTGCTCACTTAGGATGGAAGCAGGCCTCTGTGGAAAGTACAGTCTAACTGAAGTTTGAGTTGTGCCTTATACCAGGGGTTCTCAGGAGCACAGCAGAGGTTCCTAGATGCTAGAGGGTGGTTCTGGTGTTGGTGGTCAAAGTTTTGGAGGTTAGCTCGAAGGCAAATAAGGTATGGCCCTGACATCATGAGCTCTCCCTTTTAGAGAGGCCACTAACAGTGCAGCCTTTCTAGGACCTAAGCTCTCAAACTGTCTGTGAAACTTTTAGGATTATATGTGTTTTGGATTCCAGTAGTTGAGGTCAATACTCAGCTATGGGGTCTGGTAAGTTGTGGCCTAACATTCTTGAGGGGAGAGGGCTTATCACAGCAAAACATGTCACTCATGCAGCAAATTGTGTAAGTGCTGGAAATCATTTTAAAGCTACAAAACAGTAACACTACATGAATTTCTCCAAGTGCTGTGGAATATATTATTGTTAGATATATCATAATTTGATCATAATTTAAGCTGATCAAGTAATGTTTTTTAAATTTAGTTGGTCAAATGAAAGTCATTTAATAAACATAGCTGGCAAAGTGGAGGTGATATTGGTTAGTTTTAGTAATTTCCTGTTACAAAATATATTATCAGTTTAAGATATCAGTTGCTCCAGTAATCCTGAATAAAAACTACCTGAAACCCAAAGGCTTAAAACAACGATCATTTAATATTGTTCATGAAAACACAGTTTAGGTAGGTCATTATTATGGTCTTCGCTAAACTGATCTGTCTGCCATCAATTGCAAATTGAGGAGACTCCTTTGTTGATCATGTCTGAGTTCTCTGACATGTTTATGCATGTTTGAGGGTTGAATGGATTTTGTCTAACCTAAAATGGCCCTTGACTGAAACAGCTGGGATGACTGAAAATAAGGAAGCCCCAACTCTCCTCCTTATCTCTCACAGCCTGTTATGTTTTACCCAGTCTTAGTTTAATGAGAGAAATGTCTTTGGAATGTTTCTGAGGATACTAATAAAAATTTGTTTTTATGTTTATCGCTATATTATCTTTTCCCCTAGAGTCAGTCTCTTTGGTTATCTTGGGCCTTCTCTTATGTGCTAATGGTTTTTACTCAAGAGAATTGTGTTCCTGCTTGTCCAGTTGTGTTTATGAAAGATTACATTAGAATAGGTTACTAGCAAAAGATATTAGCAAAAGTTACGGAAATGCTTTCCAATCTCTCTCTTGAATAAGAGTGTGAACTATTTGTTTATAACTGGAGCTGACATTTCAACAGGTAGAGTTCACTAGAAGAAATCTGGGAAAGAAGCAGGGAGTGTGAGTGTGGACTCCAACTGCCAAATGAATGGGATTTTACTCTGAAAGGTGAAGTAATTTGATTTATTTTATTTATCTGCCTATTTGTCCCTGCCCCTCACTCCACCATCTCACTATATATATTTTTTTCTTTTTTTCTGTTTAAGAGATTCAGCTGACACTTCAATCTGTTTGCTACTGTATCAGGACAAACACCCTATCTAATTTCTTCTGAATTTATATCTATCAATTAATTTAAGCAAAGTTCTCGAGATTTGTGCTGTGGGCAAGAGTTACTGTTCTACTCATAGAGAGTAAAGTGAAAGTGTCCTAACAGTCAAGTTATTTTAATACAGTTTTTAAATATATTAATCTGATGCTTCCTGTCCCAACCCCTCTCCATCCTGCACTGTTGATTCTTGACTTCTTTCGCTGAAGTTTCCTTGAGTAGAGCCTCACTTAGGTCTAGTGACTTGAGTCATGATATCCTTTGCTCTGATTTCTGGCCCATTCACATTCTATGTTCTATCAGCATTCCTAAAACTACTCAGGACTCCTGAGGGAAACCTCTCATGTATACAAACATTGCTGCTGTTGAAATAATTTTATAATTATTAACTAACAACATTTACATGTAATTTCTGTAATGTCTTAAAGTGAAAGAGAGATATTCTGGTTTCACTATCAAGAACTATAAGTATAAATTAAATATGCAACGAAATGATTTTAAAAGAAAGGTTACTATTAGAAGAAAACTTACTGATGCAATGAAAAAATAACTCAGAATGTGCATTTAACATATGAAATACTTTGCCCTTAAAACCTGTTTAATCAGTGATCTGACTCTGAACAATAATTTTGTATTGGTATATTTTCTGATGGCTAATCTACTTTCTATCTTCCTATTTGTCAACACCAAATGAGATCTGCTATTGTCTATAATTTTCCGTTAGAGAGCAATAGATTGTAAATCTGCCAAACAATATTTTTAAGTAGAATTAGAAGTGTAAAATCTGATTTTAATTGTTCAAGATTTCTAAACTTGACAAAAATATGGCCTAATTATAGAACTAGATTTGTCAAATCTATAGGATAGAAATATTTTCTTCTATCTTAATGCTCATACATTTAAGATATCCTTATATCTAAAAAATGCAGCTTTCCTTAAGATGACTGCAAATCTGGAGTCAACCAGCTCAGAGAATCAAGCACTTAACTGTTCATCATTCAGAGTCTGACAAATTAAGTACTGTTACCAGTATCTTTGGAAATGACCATTAAGATATATCATGCCTCTCTCTAATAAGCTTGTAACAGATACAAAATTGCTTGTGGGAATTCTTCCCAGAATACCATCTCTAAACTGGACAGCTGGTAAGAAAACTGGTCTATGTCATCTCAGAATGGATCATTTATTTTTTGACCTTCTCAAGAGATTACCCCTTTGGCAACCAAACAGTTATTGCCATCTGCAGCAGGTAAACAACATAAATATCATGTTAAATTCTGATGAATTTCCATGGTCAAAATAAATATTTGCAGTTTTTTGATGAAAATTGTACAAATCTTTACAAATTGCCCCCCTCCCCATGATCTCTTTCCCCATCTCTTTGTCAAGTATGTTACCACCTTTCTTCTCAGAGATGTCTACATTAGTGTCAGGAATTAGCCATTTAATGTAATCATAAATCATCCCAAGAGATATTAAATAACCATATTTCAAACTGAGAGCTGTGGTTTCAGTTTCATTATTATAGTATTCCAATTTAGTCAGCATCCAAAAGATAAAATCTTATATCAAATTTCATGAATTTCCCTGCTTTTCTCTTCTCTCCATTTGCTCAGCAATAAAGCCCATGTAATCATTGTACACTATACATATGGGCTAGCAATGACTCAAAATTACCATACTTGTTTTGAGTAATAAGACAATTTTGGATTTTCTACTTTCTAAGGCCACCTATACTTTAATAATTCATTCAGGGTTTTTCATGACTATAGTCATGATTAGAAAAATGCCTAGAATCTTGAACAATTGCTTATAGAAAAGCCTCTTCCTCATCAATAAAATGTGAGTGGGAGGCTTTACATGAGAGAGAAATAAATGTGTTTTGCTAACTCACTGAGATTTCAGAGTTTATCCGTTATAAAAATTAGTGTTATTCTCTCTAAAACAGATATAGGTATCAGAAGTGGCAGAAGAAACTTAAAATATGTTTTATTGTTTTCCTAACTAAGAAATGGGTGGTAATGAATTTCCTAATAAAGACTAAAAAGATGGACAACCATGAAATGTTTGGAAAAACATTTGCCCTAGGATAATTTGGAAGGTAGACTGTGTATTTTCTGGGGCTGATACTCAGAACTCCAGTGGTTGGGAAGAGTCAGTACAATGGTATACGCATTGACTTCTGATTTTGATGAGACATTACATGATAGATATGACCTCAAATAAGAATGGTTTTTAATTTTGGTGGCCAAAATAAGTGTAAATAGGTTTAAGAAAAAAAAGAAAAAACCCTGTAACAGAGAAGAATCAGAAAATCCAATGGGTTGTAGACCTTAAACAGTAAGATATAAGACTAAGGGAGACCTTAACAGTCAGACCTATGAAGCTTCAACTCAGCAATAAAAGTCAGTTTATTCATTATCTGACACTGCATAACAAATTACTCTATGTAATAGTCTGAATTATTGTCCCCAAAGACATCAGGTCCTAACCTCTAGACCCTCTGAGTGTTACCATATACAATAAAGCTTCTCTATATCTGATTAATTTAAGGGTTTTGAAATGAGATTTACCTTGGACTATCCATGCAATGGTTAAATTTCACCATAAATGTCTTTATAAAGAAAGGCAGAAACAAATTAGACAGAGGAAAGGCAAACTGAAAATGGAGGCAGCAATTTAAGTAATGAATGCCAGAAGCCACCAGCAGCTAAAGGAAGCACACAGTGGATTCTCTCTAAAGTTTCCAGAGCAAGGGTGGCCCCACTAGTACCTTGACTTTGACCCCCTTGTGAAATTGATTTCAGGTTTCTAGACTCCAAAATAGTGAGAGAATAAATTTCTGTTGTTTTAAGCTACCAAGTTGTGGCAATTTGTTATTGCAGACATAGGAAACAAATATACCTTAAGATTTGGCAACTAAAAACAATAAATATCTACTTTCTCATCATTTCTTTGAATCAGGAATTCGACAGTGTCTCAGCTATATTCTGGCTAAGGGTCTCTTACAAGTCCATGATCAAGGTGTTTGTGTTAAACTCAAGGTTCAACTGGGGAAGGATCTCTTTCCAGGCTCACTGACATGGATATTGACAGGCCTCAGAAAATCGGCGTCTAAGTTCACTCATGCAGTGCTTTCCAGATACACCATACATGGCAGCTGTCTTCCTCAGAGTGAGCAATCAGAAAGAGCACAAGAGATCACTAAGATGGAAGTCACATTCTTTTTCTAACTACATCTCCAAAGTGAAATCTCTTTATAGATGTATTAGTTAGAAGTGAGTCAATAAGTCCATCTTACATTAAAGGAGAGCAGATTGCACAGGGCGTGAATACCGGGAGGTAGGAATTACCGGGGGCCATGTTTCAGGCTGCCTACCACATAAGCATAGGTTTTCTGTGAGAATACTTAGAAACACTGAAGAAAATGTGTTTCATTTCAGCCCAGGAGTAGGTGGGAATAAGAGGACTGGGTGTTGCTGTGGGTCCAGATAATGGGTTGCATGTCAGAATCCAGGATACAATTCTGAATATTCCAAAAAAGGTAAAACTATACAAACAAAAACCAGATTATTGCTTGCCAGAGGCTAAGAGTGGGGATAATAGACAACTGACTATAAAGTGGTACTTTTGAGTAATGAAATATTCTGAATCTTAGTTGTGGTTGTAGTTACAACTGTATACATTTATCTAAAGAAATCAAATTATGTTCTAAAATGGGTCAATTCAGAGTACATAAATCATAAACAAAAAATATTACCTCAATGCTAACTGCACCAATATTCAAAGTACAAGTAAGTTGATTCATATGCAAAAATTTCTGATGAAAGAAAGATGAAAATATTCCAAATTATTTTGTAATGTTAAAATGACCTGAGCCTCAAAGTCAGAAAAAAAGACTAAACAAAAAGCAGAAAATTAGAGGAGTATCTCTTTCATAAACATGGATACATAAACTCTAAACAAAATATTAGCAAGGCAAATACTTTAAAATATAAAAAGGGCAAGATATCACAACAGAGTTAAGATTCATGCCCAGAATATCAAACTGGTTTCTCAGTTTAAAAAAAAAAAAAAAAAAATCTATTAAAGTGATTTATCAAGATAATCTTAGTAGATAAAGAAAAGGAATTTACTAAATTTCAATACTTACTTTTTTTTAAAAAAAAGTACCTCTTGACAAATTAGAAATAGGAAGGAATTTCCTTTCATTTACTTTAAAAGTTTCTAGTTTCTATTGCCTACCAGAGAGTGTTTTTGGAAACAATAACCATGATGGATTTGAAAAGAAAACAAAACAACTTTTTTTCCAAGCTCAGAATAATAGAGCACTACTATGAATGAATGCATTTAATTTGTAAGATCATTTTGGTTGTGTACCTGTCATCATTTTGTTCAGAGTGGCATTTGTGTCTTTCTACACATCACGAAGCAAAACCAGTTTGAACTGTCAATACAATCCTGTATTCCTTTGTGAGATGTGGGACTTACCAGCTTCCCACTGCTACCAGTTATGGCCGTATGACCTTACTGTGTCAAATGGTACATAGGACATGGACACTATTTGATTGAAGTTGCTTCTAGGAAAACTTACTAACAAAAAGAAGCATACCTTTTTGCTTCTTGGCAAACAGATGGCAGCACCTTTCCTAGCTCGAACGTGAATGTAATGTCCAAAAGTGAAGCAGTCATCTTGCACTCATGATACAGAGAATAACTGGCTGAGGATGATATACAGAATAATGACAATAGCCTAGTTACTTGAAGGCATTGTTAAGCCATTATACAGTACTCAGCTATCTGTCTCTAGACTTCTTACCATGAGGCATTAGTAATGCCTTTATTACTTTAAGCATGTTTAAGTAGAAAATTTTGCATTGCAAGCTGAAAGCGCTCTGACAGAACTACTAATCATACCAAGTTATCTTCTAATTAAATTATGCTTATTTCCAACTAACGAGAATGGAGACAATGGTGGCTTGGTCCTTTTTCCTTGCAGTAAAAATTAATCAATTCAAAAATCTGATGCTTGAAAATAATCTATATTCTCAAAGAAACTATGTTTTAATCATGGATTCCCATGTAACACACTAATCCTAAATTAAGTGTTTCAAAACAACAATGATTTATTATTTTGTGACTTAGCTGACTTATCTCGATATTATTTCTGTGGCACAGGGAGTAGGCTTAGGATATAAGCATGTATTTCTGTGGCACAGGGAGTAGGCTTAGTATATAAGCATGTATTTCTGTGGCACAGGGAGTAGGCTTAGTATATAA